>NC_090646.1:291378973-291483973 GCF_040937935.1 Hyperolius riggenbachi | reverse complement strand
CCAGAGAAATAAGTTACCTTGAAGACCATAATTGGCTTGTGCTTGATCCCAAGAGCAGCCAAGAAAATGTTATCACATGTAACAGGATGACATATGGTAACTTCGACAATATTACAGAAACATAAACTGAAGTTCCCACAGTGAGGAGCTCTTGAGTATCTGCCCCCTCCTCCTTAATAGAACAGACCACATTGCTCAGCTGGGAGCTGCATAGCAGATCTGTACAGCAGTTGTTAAATTGCTGCCCGAAAGTCTTCCTTAGGCCCCATTCACACCTAGCATCGCAAAACTGCAGGAGTGATTTTTCCGCGATTAACGCGGACAAATCACTGGACACTGCAGCGTTTTGGGCTAGATCACAATTAGCAGTGCTATGCATGCTAATCGTGATGACTAATCACGAATAGCCAGCAAAACGCTGCATGTTACGCGTTTGTGGTTAACGCTAACTGCAAACCCGGCAGTGAGAACACTGCCATAGGCTAACATGGGCTAGTGGTTTTTAAATTTAAAAACCGCTAGAAATTCCTGCTCAAGTGTGAATGGGCCCTCAGGCCACTTTTCCATGGACTGTAAATAGGCAGTGAAATGCCTCTCAAACTTTCACAACTGCATGCTGCAGCCTGGTAACTGCTCGCTGCATCCTGGTAACTGCTTGTTGAGCACACAGTTCAACAGTTTATGGAAAAGAGGCCTTATTTTTCTTTCAGTGTGGATCAGCCCGATTCACACTGAAAGAAAATTGCGGCAAAAACGTTACACTAATTGCAGTAATCAATTTTGCCACTTTTTTTTTTTTTTTTTTTAAATCTGCGTCATTTTTTAGTGACTTTCACTCACTCCAGTCAACACGTTTTTAAAACTGCAAACGCTGGCAGTGTGCATGAGTTCTTTGGCCTCTTTCACACAGGAGACTGAACAGTGCACTTGCCAGGCACCAAGTGCCTTTCAGCTGCATCTTCGTGCAGCCGCATGGTTGTGTTTGGCATGCGTTGATGTTACAGGGCAGCAGAAAACCTGAGACATGTATCATCTGAGCATGGCTGCGCCGAAGCTTAGATGTGACCCCACAGGGTGGGGAGCCTTTCCATCAGCGCTACTTATCTCTAGCAAGCACCTGGCTGCTGCACAGGAACAGCTGAAGGGCAGCAGATTCACTGCCTTCAGCCTCCTGTGTGAACGAGGCCTAAAGATTGTATTAGGCATATATGTATTTTGGCCCCTGTGATCAGGCCGTTAGCAAAACGTTAAGTTAAGTTAAAGTAAGGGCCCTTTTTTCTCCATAACAGTGGATTGTGAAAAAGCTTTCAGTTAAAAATGTGTATAGTGGGAACTAAGCCATAGGAAAACATGGACATTACTTTGAAAATCAGTTGTCAACTTCGAAAATTACTTTGAAAATCAGCAACTAATATAGTGTAAAAGGACCCTAACTGTATAGCTACCACAGGAAATTTGTGTCCAATGACAATGGAATTATAAAGAATAGTAATTAAAGTAGTGCTTAAAATTTTAGTGATTTTAAAGAGAACCCGAGGTGGTTTCTAAGAATGATAACCGCACACAGAGGCTGGGTCTGCCTATACAGCCCAGTCTCTGTTGCTATGTAGTGTCCCCCAGGCCCCCCTGCGCTCTGCTAAGCCTCCATAAATCACAGCCGTGCTGTCGATAGGTAAACACAGACTGATGCGTGTCGACAGCACGGCTGTGATTTATGGGGGCATAGCAGAGTGCAAGGGGGGCCTGGGGGGGACACTACATAGCAACAGAGGCTGGGCTGTATAGGCAGACACAGCCTCTGTGTGCGGTTATCATTCTTAGAAACCACCTCGGGTTCTCTTTAAAGCATTCTATCTTTATTGTTTTTCGTAAATATGCTGTAGTTTCACTTTAAGGGGATGTTTAATTAGTCCAGTTTAATGGTAAAAACTGTGCTTTCAGAAAGCATTTCAAAGTGAAAACAATGTATATACATTTTTGTGGTGCTCATCAATGTTGCAAATAATGCTTGCCCGCTGAAAGGTCTTTTTGTCTATGGCAAACAGTCCTGCTTTGTTACAACAACAACAAATAACATTTGTAAAGCGCTTTTCTCCCATAGGACTCAAAGCGCATAAGCATGGCTCTGACCAATAATTGGTTGATTGGTAAATCGTGGTACAGCGGAAGAACTCTAGTCCAGAAATGCCAATCTAAATGGGTGGCTTTTCAGTCTGGATTTGAATAACTCCAGGGAAGGGTCTGTCTTTACTGGGTGTGGTAGGGCATTCCAAAGTGTAGGAGCAGCATGACAGAAAGCTCTTTCTCCAAAGGTTTTGAGGTGCACTCTCGGAGTGACCAGGTTTGAGGATCCTGCAGATCTGAGGTTGTGAAAAGTGTGGTGAAGTTTCAGCAAGTCCTTCATGTATCCAGGGCCCAAGTTGTGTAGGGAATGTCAACAGTCCAATCTTAAAGAGTATTCTCCATTTTACTGTTAGCCAGTGCAGTAAGTGAAGGATCGGTGTAATGTGACAGTGCCGAGGCTGGTTTGCTAGCAATCTGGCAGAAGCGTTCTGTACTAATTGCAGACGGTACAGGTCCTGTATAGAGGCCAGCATAGAGGGCATTGCAGTAGTCCAGCCGTGATGTGTTGAAGGCGTGAACTAGAGTTTGGAGATCCTCTGGGGGAATGAGATGTTTAATTTTTACAATGCTCTTCAGATGAAAGTAGGAAGGAATATTTGATTACAGCCGAGATTTGGTTTCTGAAGCTCAATTCCCCATCGATTAGCACACCAGGGCTACGCACAAGGTCAGAGCTGTTGTCAGAATTCCCAATCCTGATTGGTGTTGATTTAGGATAGAGCTGTTACCATTATCGTGATCTCTTTAATTAGATTTATGCCAGACTTTGTAATCTTTCTCACCCAGATTATGCATGCATAAAGAACTATAAACTCTAGTAATACCTGCCTGAAGGATACAAATCGGAATATCTGCTTATATTTGTGCTATTATGGTAGCAGTGTTTGTGAACGCTAGTGCACAGTCTAAAAAGGTTCACTTTATCATCTCACTAGAGCTCCATGAACTGTTCTAAAACACATTGCTTGAAACAAAAAATAAATTCCATATAAAACAAAGAATTCCATACTTGTACAAAGCATGGAATGAACTTGTTCATATAAAGAATCCTTTGTTTTTTTAAAAATTTAAATTTTGGGGAAATTGTAGAGCACTTCTCGGTTTCAATAGATTGCCGATATCAGCATGAAAGGACCTCTGCATAACACAACAATACATTTTCCATAAGCAACAACTTATCTGTTCTTCTTGTCAGCTATGATCAATAGTCTACTTTATATCTCTCTGAATAAATCTGAATTTGGGGTTGGGGGAAGTTAATTTGCACTTCTAGGTAGGGAATATGTGAATCAAATTTAGTGATAAAATAATTTTGTTATGGGCAGTCATATGACCGCCATTGCCCCATGTTCTTGTGTTCTGCATCTCTCGCAGGGTTTAGTGGAACAGTGCAGCCTACTGGGGATCCCTGCCACTCCACTATCCCTTTTAGGACAAGAGAAGGGGTCCTGTTGAATTGACATGCAATCGCCCTCCTGTAGGGATGAATGAAAAGGAGTAGTTTGTGGGTAGAGATTGGTTTGGATGACAGCCCTCTGGGGTCTGTAAAGAAGAGCCTTCCAGTCCATTCTTCATGGCACAGAGCACCAACAGTCAAATGACACCAAGAGATGAAGGACTTGGACCCCGTTTCCACTTGTGTGCCGGCATGCGTCTTGCGAGACGCGATGCCGACACAACTGCTGCCTCTCGCAGCCGAATCCCTCTAGCTGCGCTATACAGGGCTATGGGATACGGACAGTCCAGCACAGAATTATGCTGCAGGGCCTCAGATTTTTCCTCGACCACAAATTCGGATGGTTTACATAGACTTCTATAAGCTGCTATAATCCATCCGAATTTGGGGCCGGGGAATCAGCCCGGATTCGCAGCAATGGAAACCTAGCCTTAACCATTTATTCATATCTTCTATGACTAACGTAAGGAAGGCTACATTGTTAACAAAAAATAAAGTTTGCCTGGAAAGGGATTTTAAGTCTCATTAGTGTACATGGTGCACAGGAAGTCAGTATCTGCATCTAACCTTCTCGGTGTATGTAAAGCTGGCCACTAACCGTCCAATTTCTAGCGAAAAATCGTTCGAGCGATCAGAAATTCTGATCGGACGCATGATGTCCCAGGCTGCAATATTTTCTCTGAGTAATAGCTGTTCTAGCTTAAAGGGGGGTGAATCTGGTAATTGAAAACTCTAGTACCTATTACTAGGTACAAGACTATTAGTGCAACATTTTTCCCTCCCACCATTCTTAGTTATAGATAATTTCATACAATTACTTGTGTTCTTGAAGTGCCTGTATACCGGACCAATGAAAAGCCGCGCAGTTTGGGTCAGTCGTTGCCTGTATACAGGCTCTTCAAGGAAACCGGTAATTGTATAAAATTATCTATGGCACAATAGTGGTGAGAGGGAAAAATGTGGAACCAATACTCTTGTACCCTTTAAAGACCTCTTGTCGCCTCCACTTAATGGTGCAGAGGCCGACCCCGTGGTGGTCCTTACTGTGCCTGAGTGAAGCGCTGCTGTCAATAATGGCCACGTTGTCCACGGCGTACTGCGCAACTACAACGTGGTCATAATTGACAGTTGGCTGCAGCCTGCAAGGGGCTGGAGTAAGCCCCAGGTGAGTAAAGCTGATTTTTCATGTTTTAACTGATGATTCCTTTAGGAAAATAGCACTGTAAATGACCAATTTGATCAGAGAGCTCAGAACTCGGTCAGCAGAGGCAACAGGTAGAATCAATTCCTAATCATTGCAGTGTACAAGTAGATCCTGGCATAGAGTAAACAGGAACAGGACTTAAAGAAAAGCACAATTAGCTAGTCACTTCAGCAAAAGACTTTCGCTGATTATGGACATCTGTGTATTCAGTTTGTCTTTTTTTTTTTTTTCCTGCAAGGTATAGTTTTAAAGCAGTTACGATTAGCTGTACTGTCACTTTAACTGTATGTGGTGCACATATGTTATGCTGTAGTATTATTGGCTGTCAGCTATAAGATGCTTTCACGGTATTCCAGTACAGTGCACTGTTATAGACTATAGTGAACTATGTTTGCTGAGAAAAAGAGCATTCTTATGCCTGCCAGCACAAAGACAAGCCTTTCATTGTGCTCTACAGTGGGAGACATGGTTACATATGACTACATGCTGTCATACTCCCACCTTCAGCACCATTCGCTTCACTCTGAGCTGGGCCAGAAGACCATCCATGTCATTCAGAGCTGTTTAGTCCATCCATGTCAGACTCATGTCTGTTCTCTCAGTATTCCGATGTTTAAAAGTGTGGCAGCTGGAGTGCCAGTACACCGGAAGCACCCCCGGCCAAGCTGTGGCATAAGGAGCAGTGTTATTTGGTGGCCAGATCATGCATATGCATCGGCCGATCTGGGAGATGCTGCTGTAGAGATGACAGCCAGATGAGATGCGCACAGTATTTTCTAACCAGAGTAGGTTCACAGTGACAGGAGGTGATGTTATAAGCAGGGTGGGGGACTTATCACTAGGGTGGGGAAACAGGAAAGTGGTTGGCTATTATGACGAGTGTGGAAGCACAAGAGGGGTGGAAGGCTGTTATCACCAGGATGGTGAGGGGAGTTGATGATATGAACAGCTATGCCCCTGAGTTGTAGTTTTGCTGTTGACTGCTCGCCTTACATAACAGTTTAGACTACTTAAAGGATCACTATCGCAAAAGGCAAAATTTTGAATACATGAAAACATAAATAAAAAGTACATTTCCCCCAGAGTAAAATGTGCCATAAATTACTTTCTCTTATTTTGCTGTCACTTACAGTAGGTAGTAAGTGACACTCACAGTTGTTCAGTCCAACTGCCAGAATAGTGCACAAACATATATGTGTGTGGATGAGGGAAGGGTGGGCGGCTGCATCTTTGTCTTGATCCTTTCCAGTGAATGCTTTTTTTAAAGACTGAATTAAATAATACCACATGAGGAGATAGACTAGTAAAAGACTTATATAAATGGTTAAGGGGCGCTGCCAACAAAACGCCAACTGCCAAACGTTTTATATCCAATATATAAATAAATCACACTATGTAGTGGACCTCTGAAAAAGCTTTCTTCCTGCTGCTACCTCAAAAAGTAGGTGTACCCCAGTCTCCTACTATACTTTACAGGCTAATATAATTCAAATCAGAGGAGCACTGGACATGAACAGTTAAACAATCTTATTTTATTGGTAAAAGTTTTTCACTACAAGTAAAATAACCATACCCCAGTCATTCAATCTCTCACACACACACTGGGAGCTAGCTGATGTCACATTTCAAAAAAATATATAAAAATATATTCAGATCAAAAAAGTATCACAGCTTGAAAAGGAAAAGGTCTTTGAAGCATTAAAATTCAGCAAAAATCCATATATCCTCCTAAAGCTGGCCACTAATGATCCAATCTTTTTCATCCAATCTTACCATTTCTATGTAATATAAGGTAACTGCCTGAAGTATCCATTCAGTATATTCACTCAGTTTACCCTTCTACTACATAGATTTGGTAAGATTGGATGAAAAAGATTGGATCATTAGTGGCCACCATAAGTTAGGCATCCGTGTCTTGTCCAAATAAACTGCAATATTCCCATACATACATTTCAGTCTCTTGTTAGAGAATAGATCAGGCATGGGCAAACTTGGCCCTCCAGCTGTTGAGGAACTACAAGTCCCACAATGCATTGCAAGAGTCTGACAGCTACAGTCATGACTCATAAAGGCAAATGCATTGTGGGATTTGTAGTTCCTTAACAGCTGGAGGGCCAAGTTTGCACATGCCTGGAATAGATCCTGCACTATTACATACGTTGTATAGAGCGTTGCGTCTCGCCCGCCGTTACCAAGTGACGGGCAACAGGCGCCGCTCTAGGATTATTCACTCAGCCGTCACCTCTAGATCACCAGGTAGGTGGATGTACCACATTCGCTGGACAATCCTCTTTTTGGGCTGGTGGCAAGGAGGTGGGTCACGGTTTTCTCTGCAGGTCGCTCATTAGTTTCCACGGCGATACCCTCAGTCACTCCGGCTGCTTCCTGGATCAGTGACGTCCCTTCCCCCGTGCGTCTCACTTAGCTGCTAGTGCTTCCTTGCATTCCAACCTATTCAGGATGTGGATATTCCACTGGTCTCTCAATTTAGATCAAATCAAATCAGCTCTATACATTGAATGTAATAGTGCAGGATCTATTCTCTAGCAAGAGACTGAAATGTATGTATGGGAATATTGCAGTTTATTTAGTCAAAGACTTGTCCGTTCAATCAGATTTCGACTAATTACTGTGACAGCAACATAGGAGCAAAGTAATACAGTGGGATGCAAAAGTTGGGGCAACCGTTAACTGTCATGATTTTCCTGTATAAATCGTTGGTTGTTAGGATAAAAAATGTCAGTTAAATATATCATATAGGAGACACAAACGGTGATATTTGAGAAGTGAAATGAAGTTTATTGGATTTACAGAAAGAATGCAATAATTGTTTAAACAAAATTAGGCAGGTGCATAAATTTGGGAAATGAAATCAATATTCAGTAGATCTTCCTTTTGCAGAAATTACAGTCTCTAAACGCTTCCTGTAGGTTCCAATGAGAGTCTGGATTCTGGTTGAAGGTATTTTGGACCATTCTTTACAAAACATCTCTAGTTCATTCAGGTTTGATGGCTTCCAAGCATGGACAGCTCTTTAACTCACACCACAGATTTTCAATTATATTTAGGTCTGGGGACTGAGATGGCCATTCCAGAACGTTTTACTCGTTCCCTAGCATGAATGCCTTAGTGGATTTTGAGCAGTGTTTAGGGTCGTTGTCTGGTTGAAAGATCCAGCCCTGGTGCAGCTTCAGTTTTGTCACGGATTCCTGGACATTGGTCTCCAGAATCTGCTGATACTGAGTGGAATCCATGCGTCCCTCAACTTTGACAAGATTCCCAGTCCCTGCACTGGCCCCACAGCATGATGGAACCACCAACATATTTTACCCTAGGTAACAGGTGTTTTTCTTGGAATGCTGCGTTCTTTTTCCGCTTTGCATAATGCACCTTATGTCCAAATAACTCAATTTTAGTTTCATCAGGCCACAACACCTTATTCCAAAATGAAGCTGGCTTGTCCAAATGTTCTTTACCATACCGCGAGCAGCTCTGTTTGTACTGTGGGCGGAGAAGAGGCTTCCTCTGCATCACTCTCATACAGAATCTCCTTGTGTAAAGTGCGCCGAATGTTTGAAAGATGCACAGTGACTCCATTTGTAACAAGATAGGTCTTTGGTGCTGGTCTGTGGGTTGACTCTTACTGTTCTCACCATTCGTCGCTTCTGTTTATCCGAGATTTTTCTTGGTCTGCCACTTTGAGCCTTAACTTGAACTGAGCATGTGGTCTTCCATTTCCTCAATCTGTTCCTAACTGTGGAAACCGACCGCTGAAATCTGAGACAGCTTTCTGTATCCTTCCTCTAAACCATGATGGTGAACAATCTTTGACTTCAGGTCATGTGATAGTTGTTTTGAGACCCACATGTTGCTACTCTTCAGAGAAAATTAAAAGAGGAGGGAAACTAAACAATTCACTCCTTAAATACTCTTTCTAATAATTGGATAAACCTGAGTATGTAGGTCAGGGGTCACTGAGCTTACCAAGCCAATTTGAGTTCCAATGATTAGTTCTAAAGGTTTTGGAATCAATAAAATGACAACAGTGCCCAGATTTATGCACCTGCCTATGTTTGTTTAAACAATTATTGTGCACTTTCTGTAAATCCAATAAACTTCATTTCACTTTTCAAATATCACTGTTTGTGTCTCCTATATGATATACAGTGGTTTGCAAAAGTCTGCAAAAGACTTGAGACTGGGGTGGAGGTTCACCTTCCAGCAGGACAACGACCCTAAACATAAAGCCAGGGCAACAATGGAATGGTTTAAAACAAAACCTATCCATGTGTAAGAATGGCCCAGTCAAAGTCCAGATCTAAATCCAATCGAGAATCTGTGGCAAGATGTGAAAACTGCTGTTCACAAACGCTGTCCATCTAATCTGACTGAGCTGGAGTTGTTTTGCAAAGAAGAATGGGCAAGGTTTCAGATGTGCAAAGCTGGTAGAGACATGCCCTAAAAGACTGGCAGCAGTAATTGCAGCAAAAGGTGGTTCTACAAAGTATTGAAAAAGTATTGACTCAGTGGGCTGAATAATTACGCACACCCCACTTTGCAGTTATTTATTTGTAAAAAATGTTTGGAATCCTGTATGATTTTCGTTCCACTTCTCACATGTACACCACTCTGTATTGGTCTTTCACGTGGAATTCCAATAAAATTGATTCATGTTTGTGGCAGTAATGTGACAAAATGTGGAAACTGTCAAGGGGGCCGAATACTTTTGCAAACCACTGTATTTAACTGACATTTTTTATCCTAACAACCAACGATTTATACAAGAAAATCATGACGATTAACAAAGGTTGCCCAAACTTTTGCATCCCACTGTATATAGCTCTTTTTACTCTGGAAGAAACCTACTTCTTATTTGTACGTGTTTACATGTATTTTAAATTTTGCAGGTTTTTTTTGCAATAGTGGCCCTGCTAAGTAAGGCTGCTAAGAAGTTCTTTTCAGCTTCTGTGTGCCTATAATGCACATTCTCCACTCAGTACTAGTAGTTCTTAAAGGGAGTCTGAAATGTAATTAAAAAAAAAACAGAAAACAAATACCTAAGGAGATGAAAGGCTCTGGATCCTATACAGCACAGATCCATGCCAGTGTTTAGGATGGACTGAGAAAGAGAGGAATGTGTACTACCTGATGGACCACACCTTTCCTGATTCAGACCCATCAATTAATTTGAGCTTTGTCAGAAATGTGTGAGGACCTCGGCCCTCAAAGGATTGGTTTGACACCCCTGCTATGGAGCCTTTCCGTTCCGCCTACGCGCCGCTCCATACTGTGCATGCGTGAGCACGCATTCTCGTGCATGCGCAGTTCGGAGTGGCCTGTCTTCGGGAGCACTCGGGCTCCCAAAGACTTCCAAAACCTCCCACAGCAGCAGGGAGAGCAGTCTCCAACCCATCAGTTGCAGACTGCTAACTGGGGATCCAGCGCTGGAACACGGGGACCGTAGGAGGAACGGGAAGGCTCTATAAGACCCCAGAGCCTTCCCTCTTCTTAGGTGAGTATCTGAAATGTAATAAAAAAAAAACAAACCAAAAAAAAAACAACCCACAGACTCCCTTTAAGAATGGTGACCTTAGGGATGTGTACTGTCCAGAATTTAAAAATAAATGGTTTACTGATTGGTAATGATAAACAGTTTCTAGATGTGAAAAGAGTCTATCACTGATGACATAGGCAGTGCTGGCTGTCTGGACACTTGTCCATTGTTAGCTGTATAAAGCTCAAGAATTAATTCTGTTGAATCCAGCAAAGCTCTTTCCTTGATAGTAACTTTCCTTCAGTTAATTCTCTGATCCAGAAATACAATTAGCGGCTTAGCTACTGAAATGTATCTGTCTTACGGAGATAATCTCTGAGTTAGGAGCTTGAAAGGCCACTGTGTAATGATATCATCTGATGCACTGTCACAGCTAGAAATGTATCACTTCAGATGTACAAAACAAAGAGTCCTTTCTGCATTCAGAGAATGCAATAACGTTTATACTGTACATTCTCACTTCTTGTTTTATTTGTAGTGATATGGATGAAATATGTGTCTCCTTTACTGATTCCCCTGTTGTTGCATATTTTCACTCTGACCTTAATCTGTCTTGAAACATGTCATATTAGACAAAGCTTTAAGTTATTATTTAATTTGCTTAATTTACAATTTAATTACTTTTGGGGGTTCTGGAGCCAGTTAATTTACTGGCATCATTCTTCTGAGTTGGCAGAGAGAGAGACACACTCTCTCACTTTGTACAATTCTTGCCATATAATGTATTGAAGCTCAGTATATACTGTAACTGCTGCAAGTTTCTGAGCCATGGTGAAACCTGTCACTGCATGGACTTTTATAGCAGCTATACTGCCCTGCTAAAGCAAAAGGAAGCAGGTACTTGAAAGCTGATTTTTCAGGAATCGCCTATAACAATTTATAATGTCTGCCGTTTCTTGATTTCTTAAAATTCCACTAAAACTGTGCAAGAATATTATCATCATCTGGGCAGAAGGACTTAGTAAAAGTTCCCTGAACACGGCTTGTGTTTTGATTACAGTCACTGTTATCCGGAACTCAACTAACCAGTCGTCTCACCCAACCAGCACAAATCGCTGGCAGTACTCACAGTGGTGAAGGCCAACTTCATAGGATGTTTGTGGACTGTGCTGTTGTTATGATCGCTGCTGCAGCAGGTATTGCTGGCAGTAGTAGTGCTGCTGAGGCAGTTCTGATCTCTTTCCATGCAAGCTGCATAGCTTTGTCTGCCTTTCCCTGCTGTCAGCTTGTGACTGATTATCATTCACCTGTGTGGGAATCTGCATGTCTGCTCCCATTGGATGACCTCAGTATAAAGATCTGCTTCCTGCAGGGTTTCCTTGGGCTATCATAGTTTCAGTGTAAGCTAGTCTTGCTGTTGCTCAGCCCCAGACCGTGTTTCTTGTTCTAAAGATACTTTGCTGGTTTTGCATCATATATTGGTTCATTGCCCATATATATGCATACCAGCACGTTTATTATTTTCCTTGTATTCGTGTTACGTTGATACATCAGTGACGCTGATATATACGTACACGAACTGTTTATATCCTGTGTTCAGTTAGTCAGTTCCAGCACGTTTTGGTGGATGCGCGTATCGTGATCACCCGTGCTGAGCTAGTTATCCTGTTCCTGGTCCCGTTTGTGGATTGCGTTCATCTCTGCGAAGAGATAGCGAATCCTTCTGAATCCTGTCCTGTTTCCGTTTGTGGATTGCGTTCATCTCTGCGAAGAGATAGCGAATCCTTCTGAGTCCTGTTCCCTGTATTGCTCCAGTTCTAGTCAGAGTTCCTGCTTATGTCATATATCGGTTCATTGCCGATATATACATATGTTAGTCAGACGTTACAAATAGTTTCATTGATAGCTGTAATTGTAATACGCTAGGAAAACATACTTATTGTATATTTATCTGTGTTACGTTCATCTATCTTGATCCTGCTATTTCCTGACTATCCTGTCCTGTCTTTGTGAGGCACGCCATCGCTGCAAACGCATTGGCTGCCTCATTCCAGTCTGTCTTGTTGTGGACGCTTGCTGTCGCTGGGTAATGGCTGGTTAAGCAAGCGTTCATTCTGTCTACCTGTCCTGATCTCCTCAGTTCTGGTTTATGCGCTCAGCGCTACTTTGCGCTGAGACGTTTTCACGAAAGTATTGTTTGTGGCTGTTCGGATCTGCATCGGCTCTGTGCGCCACAATCTCCTATTGGAGTCAGTCCTCTCCTCCACTAAACTGGGGATATCCTGATTCCTTGTGCTGGTGTGTGTACCCCCTTCACGTCAGCTTATGCATCGCGTGCTGACCGTGGAGAATACACCTCCAAGCGTGACAGCTGTGCTTAAAGGGTACCTGAGATGGGCATTCATGGACAAAACATACATACCTGGGGCTTCCTCCAGCTCCCTCCGGCCTGATCGCTCCCACTCCTTCATATTCAGGCCCCAGAAAGTCCAGTCCGGGGCCAACTGCGCAGCGTGCACGTTTGTTTGCCATGTTCACATCGCCTGGATCGTTCTACGCCTGCGCATTACTGCTGCACAGACGCAGAACAAGACGGAGGAACCTGGCCTGGCCTCCTCCATAGCGCCGATCCCCGCCCGCGTCCCTTCCCTCCCCGCTGATTGGAGGGAAGGGACGCGGGGGGGGGGGGGGGGGGACCTGTGCTATGGTGGAGGCGGGGGAGCTGCAGAGACTGACACTTCACATGTAAACAGCCGGCTGCGACATGCTGCGTGTCGCCAGCATGGCGATCGATTTATGGGGGCATAGCAGAGCGCAGGGGGGAGACTGGGGGAGACAGGATAGCAACAGAGGCTGGGTATTATATGCAGACCCAGCCTCTGTGTGCTAATGGCATTCTTAGAACCCACCTCGGGTTCTCTTTAAAGACTGGGTTTCATGGCTCCTACAAGATTAATATACTTTCATTTAATAGAGTTCATGGTATGTATATAGAGTGGGGTATAGTACTGTATTAGCTAGGCCTATTTTTACCCTCTCAAGCAACCAAAACAGTCTCAAGCAACCAGAAAGCACAATTATCTGGCATCAGGTGATCCTCATTGTTGCCCGATAAGACTCTACTGTAGTTGCACACAAAAACTGGACTTGATTCCTTTTGCCTTCAAAGACATAACAACAAAAGTTGTTTAGGCGATACCTTTAATGACGAACTGTACAAGATTCCTTTGCAAGCTTTCAAAACTTTAAGTTTCTTCTTCAGGCATGTTTCAGAACTGGATCAGAACCATACTGCCTTCGCAGGGCAGTATAGCCCCAGATGTCTTGCTTTGTAGACACAAATGGTGTAGTTTTTGGACATGTTGTCTGTCTTGTGCTGTTACAGCAAGCATCATGTGGCTTTAGAAGTTGACTACGTTTTGTGTTATTATTAAACATGAATTTGTAGAAGGAAAAGGGTGAGATAACGTAGGATATCACATGTGTACCCAGAACATTCTGTTGCAGATTTATCTGATACTCTCTTCGCATTTCAAAGACTATATTGTTCTCATGGGACAGAGCAGAGAACATATACTGGAGTTCTGTTTTGTCTGAAGGTGTTGTCTCTGGTCTGGCCAATTTAGTTGGTTGTTTTAACTCCTTCTCTTTTAGTTAACAATTATTTAAATGTATTTTGTTGTGCAAGAAAACTAGTGCCAAATCAGTTAATCTGTTAAACAAATGGCGCTTGCTTGTTGCCTGATTGATAAACCACTAACTGCTCTCTAAGTGTTCATATATTCAAGAAGCTGTTGAGCTGGCCATACACTAGGCCAAATCCCCGCCGATCGACAGCAGATTCGATCACTGGGATCGAATCTGCTGTCAAATCGTTAACGTTACTGCTAAATTTTGATCTATTTCGTCCCGAAATAGATCGATCGCTCCGTGCGGGAAATTACCGTCGATCGCCCGTGGGTAGGGAGCGCATCGCTAGCGGTGTTCGCGTGCCCGACGACTGATGCAATACAGCTTGATACATTACCTGATCCGGACGGCGCGTATCCCCCCGGTCACCGCTGATCCGTCTCCGCGCTGGGCTCCGGATCCAGCAGGCTTCGCTTCTTCCTGTCCCGGCAGGAAGTTTAAACAGTAGGGGGCGCTCTACTGTTTGAACTTCCCCCAGACAGTGAAGAAGTGAAGTATGCTGGACCCGAAGACCAGACCAGAGCGGACAAGACAGCAGAGACTGGGGAGTCGCGCCGGCAGAGCAGGTAATGTATGGGGGGGGGGGGGGAGCGGCGGCACCACCACCACAGATTGGGAACGGTTTCAGGCTGAAATCTATTCACAATCTGTTTGCAGTAAAGGCAGCCATACGATCCCTCTCTGATCAGATTCGATCAGAGAGGGATCTATCTGTTGGTCGAATCTGATGGCAAATCGACCAGTGTATGGCTACCTTTACTGGTGCCAAGCCCCAGATTGATTCAGTTACCTCTGCTCCACTGTGACCTGTTCAGACCTCAGCATTTGCTTCCTAGACAAGACAAGACAAATAACATTTATATCGCGCTTTTCTCCTGGCGGACTCAAAGTGCCAGAGCTGCAGCCACTAGGATGCGCTCTATAGGCAGTAGCAGTGTTAGGGAGACTTGCCCAAGGTCTCCTACTGAATAGGTGCTGGCTTACTGAACAGGCAGAGCCGAGATTCGAACCCTGGTCTTCTGTGTCAGAGGCAGAGCTCTAAACCATTACACCATCCAGCCACTTCCTAACATTTAGGACTTATTCATTCACAGTATCAGAGTTACACACGGCTACTGGCCAGACTGGTATTGAATTTACATCAGCGCGAACATAAGTCTGGCATCTTTGAAAGCTTTGGACTTACAGGCCCATACAGGTGTATTGAATGGAGGATGCACTGTGTGTGGCTAGTGATGATATTGAGGTGCTGATAATGACACAAATTAGCACCCGGTGACTGCCACAGGAAGGAAAAGATGGCAATGAGATGTTTAATTTAAATAATCAGAAATACAAGGAAGAAACTAAATGCAAACGCCTACCAAGCCTATGAAAAATTGGAAACCGGGGCAACTGTCAGCACTTGTCTGCAAACATATTGGAAGCCAGAATGCCACATCAAGGCTATTGCTGTAACTCTTGTCCTAGTTTACAAAGAATACATCCAAATGTGGACTTCTGCAATAGATTGTGTGCAGACTTGAGTAGAGATTACCCTCTGGTGCGTTGGGTAGTCAAGACACCAGCTTTGTGTAAATGGCTTTCTCTAGTGCCTCACTAACCAGTGCACTGTGAAGCAAGGCGTAAAACAAATAGCAGCTGCTCAGACAAAGTATATATACGTTGCTTGGGAGAAGCCTCTGTACTCGGTACAGATATATTGATTTCCCTAGATTGTGGAATAAATATGTTCCAGAGATATAATCCTATTCAGTAAATGGTGAAAGGAATAAATTGCAAAGTGCTATATTAGTCTTCTGCAGTTAGACCAGTCCTAGATGGATTCTGATTACCGTAGATTATATTAGTATTGTGTCTTTACACTAAGCTGCTGGATGTGCTTTAGCTGTTTTATGGGTTTGTCTTTGTGACTCATCTCAGAATTATGCAGTGCACACCAAAAAGCGCTAGCGTAAAAGCAAACGCTTAGGGCCCTTTTCCACTAGCAATCGCAATCAAACGCCAGCAATTGCGTTTCACTCCAGAAAGTGATTGCGATTTGCAAATCGAATCACTATAGTGGAAAATACTTCTCATGATTTCTATGATAAAGTAGCAACCCTAGCGATTTAAAAATCACTAGTGATTTGCGATTTTGCGATTCATCTGTGCAGTGGAAAAAGGCCCGCTTTTTGAAGTGATTTTTTAAGGCGATTCTAGGCATACCTAGCATTTTTTGGTGTAGCATTTTTCATGTTTTGTTACAGTAGAGCTGTAACTGAACAGCTTCTGTAACAAAAATGCTTGGAAAATCGCTCTGATCTAGTGGTTTTCAGAGCGATTTTCTACTTTCCTATACTTAACATTGAGGCTGAATCGCCTCAGAAATGAGCAAAAATGAAATCGCTCTGGTGTGCACCATCCCATTGAAATACATTAGCCAAGTTCTTTTCAAAGCGCAAGCGTTTTTAAAAATGCTCAGAACCGCTCTTGGTGTTCAGATATACACTACATGAGAATTTGCAATATATATATATATGTGTAAAACCAGAATTAACGATGTTTTACAATTAACATTTTTTTTTTACAAATCTTTATCTTAAAAGTGTCCCAAGATGGTGTTAAGCCATTTTACTACCATTGAGTCCATGTCATGCCAATTTAAGGCTAAAACTCTTTTCTGGCTGCTGAGTGAAGGTTGCATCAAAACCATCAGTGAAAATAGGTAGCCCCTGTCTCTCATGCTCTACCGTACAATCACTGTTGTTGTGTCTTCAGGATGGCGAGCTGTTTCACTTTGTAGCACCCGCGCTGTAGTCATGTCCTGTTTACACAGGAAGGGTTTGCACAGCATACATATATAATCGGCGCCGGTAGACTTGGGCGCAGGACACAGCCAGTAAATGGCTGATCCTGCTGCTGCACAAGTCAGGGCCGTGTTAATTACTATCCCCCCTCCAGGCCACCATGGATAGTGGGGAATGATATAATTTGGCTTCCAGCTATTGCTGGAGGCCGATTTATTGTGTTTTAAAAGCAACTTCGTTACTCACTGAGCGCCTCTATACAATTGATTCCTATTCTAGTCTATGGTGGCGCCGGCTGTGTCCAAATCTACCTGCGCTGAAAAGAACTGCTCCGTTTGCACAGGCCACTTCCAGTATCACGGCCATAGACTCCAGCGATGGATGCAGTGAAAAAGGGACTCTGTTGCCTGTTACTGGACACAGTGAGGTCTTAACAGGATAAATCTAAACTTCAATGTCTCCATAAAATATTCCTGTTTTGTACATTATCTGGTGCATGTTAGCTCATTTGTGCAGTAATAAATAAAGCTAAAACAATTGAAAGTTAAATTCTATAATAAAAAATATAGTCAACCCCCTCCCACACATTGACACAATTTAGGATTTGCTGGGCACTTAAACTGGCCATACACCTGGCCCGATTTGCGCCCGTTTCGACAGCAGATTCGATCACTGGGATCGAATCTGCTGCCAATCGTTCACGCTACACGCCGAATTTTGATCCATTTCGTCCGATCCCGTCGATAGCGCCGTGCGGAAAATAACCGTCGATCGCCCGCGGGTAAAGAGCGCATCGCTAGCGGCGTTCGAGTGCCCGACGACCGACGCAATATAGCCCGCATACATTACCTGCTCCGCCGGCGCGACTCCAGTCTCCCGGTCACCGCTGCTCTGTCTGCGCTCTGGTCTCCAGGTCCGGCATGCCTCACTTCTTCTAGCCCGGCAGGAAGTTTAAACAGTAGAGCGCCCTCTACTGTTTAAACTTCCTGCCGGGCTAGAAGAAGTGAGGCATGCCGGACCTGGAGACCAGAGCGCAGACAGAGCAGCGGTGACCGGGAGACTGGAGTCGCGCCGGCGGAGCAGGTAATGTATGCGGGCGGGGGCAGCAGCAGCAGCACCACCACAACAGATTGTGAACGGTTTCAGGCTGAAATCGGTTCACAATCTGTTTGCTGTAAAGGTAGCCATACGATCCCTCTCTGATCAGATTCGATCAGAGAGGGATCTATCTGTTGGTCGAATCTGATGGCAAATCGACCAGTGTATGGCCACCTTAAGAGCTCTCCACACTGTTCCTTATCTTATAGATAAATGACCAAGACCTCATGACTTCTGGACTACGGTATTTACCTTTAATTCTTCCTTAAGCTGAAAATGATGGGGCCTCTCTGCTCTATTACAGATCCTAATGATTAAATATAACTTAATGGAATCACTTAAAATGTTTCTCTCCTTTGATCTTTTTCTATACTGTATCCACATACAAAATATCTGTTTACTGCTATAAAATGCAGTGTTTAAAATTCTCCCTCTCCTCCCTTCACCTCCTCCCTCCCTGTGGTGCTCTGTGAAGAAGGACATTTTGTGGTTATTGAAAAAAAACATGTTATTTTACAGCATGAGTCAGTTCACCAGTGTGTGTTTTTATTATGCCACTTCTTCATCCAAATTACAGTATGCCTGTGTAATGCTGATGCCATTTCACAGTCTGGTAGTTGTTTTCAGTTAGGAAAGTCAATTTCCAGCAGCTCATTAGAAATACAGGTTATAATTGTGGCCACCAATCACATCCACATATGAGGAAGAACAGGTGTTTATCTCTTCTTCCAATTCACTGAACCTACAAACTGAGAAAACAAACAATCTTCATCCAGGGCCGGCCTTTGCTATGAGCGACCTGAGCGGTCGCTCAGGGCGCCATGCTCTCAAGGGCGCATGCGCCCTGTCGCCCTTTGTCGCCCCGCTGTCTCTCGCTGCGTCCTCTCCGTCTGTAGTTAGAGCAGGACTACAAGAACATGGTCGCCGATGTCCACAAATGCGGACAATCGGCAGCCATTTTCTTGTAGCCCTGCTCTAACTACAGATGGAGCGGAGGCGGGGAGAGAAGAGTGACGTCGGCATTGGAGCTGGATGTCAGGTGAGTCAGTCTCTGCCTGGCCCGCTGCCGCAGAAGAAGGAGGGGGATTGCCTGGGGGCATACTGGGGCAAACTACCTACACTAAGGGCATACTGGGGCACACTACCTACACTGGGGACATACTGGGCAAACTACCTACACTGGGGGCATACTGGGGGCATACTACCTACACTGGGGGCATACTACCTACACTGGGGGCATACTGGGACATACTACCTACTCTGGGGGCATACTGGGGCATACTTCCTACACTGGGGGCATACTACCTACACTGGGGGCATACTACCTACACTGGGGGCATACTGGGACATACTACCTACACTGGGGGCATACTGGGGCATACTTCCTACACTGGGGGCATACTTCCTACACTGGGGGCATACTACCTACACTGGGGGCATACTACCTACACTGGGGGCATACTACCTACACTGGGGGCATATTACCTACACTGGGGGCATATTACCTACACTGGGGGCATACTACCTACACTGGGGGCATACTACCTACACTGGGGGCATACTACCTACACTGGGGGCAGGCATACTACTACACTGGGGGCAGCTATGCTACTACACTGGGGGCATACCACCTACACTGGGGGAAACTATGCTGCTACACTGGGGGCAACTGTGCTAGCTATATGGGGCAACTATACTACCTACACTGGGGGCAACTATACTAGCTACCTTTACTGTGGCAACTATACTACCTATGCGTGGCTACCTACACTGAGGGCACCTACACATGAGATCCTATACTGAGGGCACCTATACCTGACTACCTACCTACCTATACTGAGTCTGAGGGCATTTTTTGGGGAGGGACGCACCACAGCTATAATGAGGGTTGCAAATTGTTGGTGCTATATTTGGGCCTGTGTGTGTGCGTGTGTATGTGTGTACGTGCGCAAAGAGGATGGGGGGGGCACCAAAATCGGTTTCCGCTCGGTGCAGTGAAACCTAAGGCCGGCCCTGTATTCATCTGCTTACCATTGGGAAAACATGAATGTTTGTTCATAAACCTAACATTTAACCTGCCTCAGGAGCAATAGCCTCTCTGCTGGTGTCTCTTGTAGGTGAGATGACCTGCATGCCAAACATGATCACCACACCAGTAGTAATGTGATCACTATATGGGCTGATCAGAAAGCTAGAAATAACAATAACAATAATATTTATATAGCGCTTTTCTCCCTGGGGACTCAAAGCGCTGTGACCCTGCATTATGCAGTCTCAAAGGCTAGGGAAAAGAGGTGAGTTTTTAGCCTTTTTTTAAAGCTGTCCAGAGAGGGAGCCTCTCGTACTGATTGTGGAAGTGAGTTCCATAGAGTAGGGGCTGCGTAGGAAAAGGCCCGAGCACCAAATGTTAAGTGTATCCTGGGAATAATCAGCTTCATCTTGTTGGCAGAGCGGAGGGTGCGTGGAGGGGCATAAAGTTCCAATAGATCCGCTATGTATTTGGGTCCCATGTGGTGTAGAGCCTTGAATGTCAGCAGGCAGATCTTAAAATTGATTCTCCATTTTACTGGCAACCAGTGAAGAGTTTGCAGTACTGGGGTGATGTGTGAGCTGCGGGGGGCATTGGCTAGGAGTCTGGCTGCAGCATTCTGTACTAGCTGTAAGGGGCGCAGAACCTTTTCTGTAGATCCGATGAACAGGGCGTTGCAGTAGTCTAGGCGGGAGGATACAAATGCAATAATAGTCATATAGTTTACATATTCACTACCTCTGACAATATTCGTGCAGAGAAAATACAACTGTATTGCAAATAAAACAGGGGCACAAAATTAGCAAACATACACATGCAATCTGGATTCATAAATGAACATAGGCTCATAATACATCGATGAACAATGGGTATCCCTGCGCTTATTACAGAAATTAATTACATTCAGTGGTCTTTGTAATAAAAGCTTTGTTTTACATTTCACCCACTATTGATGAAAATTGCTAAGATCGCAAAAAATTGTAACTTAAATTCGTGTATACACATACTTATAAGAAATACATTTCTACCAGATTAAAATGAACTAAAATTATTATTCTCCTACGTACCTGTTGCTTACAGTACACAGTAAAAATCTGACAGATCCAACCGGGATTGCTCAGTCCAACTGCTAAAACAGTGTGCTAATGAGTAGGAAGGCTGGCCGACATCTTTGTATAGATCCTTACCAGGGAGGGCTTTTGTAAAGATTAAGGCTGCTTACACACTGACGTTACAGGCGCACGTTAGTGCAGCCTGTAACGCTCCACCAACGCACAGCAATGTAACACAAGTGGGCTGTTCACACAGCCCACGTTGCATTACATGTAACGCTGCACGTTCTGCCGAAAGTGCAGCATGCTACGGCGTTACAGCGGCTTAAGCCGCGTTAAGACTGTTTGCACATGCGCAGTCATGTTGGGGAGGAGCGGAGAGCGGCCAGGCACATGGCTAATTAATATTCACTGCACGTTGTGACGTGCAGTGTTTACTTCCTGGTGCGGCCGCTCTGTGCGGCGATTGGCCGGCGGGACCACGTGATGCCGCATGCGTCCAAGAGTGCGCATCACGGACGCCAGAGTGAGCTGCACAACGCGGCTCACTCTGACGTCCACATCAAAGAGCACCAGGCCTTGCATTAGGTGCACGTTATGCGACCTTAACGTAGCACCTAACGCAACGTCTTGGTGTGCAAGTAGCCTAAAGGAAGTACTGAGAATCCCCAGGAGGAGATGGAATAGTCCAAAATCTGTAAGATTTCTACTACCTACTGTAAGGGACAGCAGCATAAGAAAAAAGAAATTCATAGGGCATTTTAATCTGGTAGAAACATACTTTTTAGAAATATGTGTGCACATGTACCGTATATTCCGGCGTATAAGACAACCCCCAACTTTTCCAGTTAAAATATAGTTTGGGATATACTCACGGTATAAGACTACCCCCTCTTCCAACGCACACCAAATAAAAATTTAAAAAAAATCATATACTGGTGCTATGTATGAACAGATACTGGTGCTGTACTGTCTGTGGTACCCAGTATATAACAGTATATAGGCGATTTACTGGTTGGATTGGTCAACTCTCCCTCTACCTACGTGGATTGGTCAGCTCTCCTTGTCTACCTGTTTATCAGAGCGGTATGAAAGAATAGATCGTGCTGTGCCCATAAAACACGCCTCTTTCATCCTTCTGGCCCACCCTTGTATCCTATTTACTTCCTTTTCTGCCTCTCAGATCTCGCACATGTGCGCCTGCACCGCTTCACTACAGTCCTCAGCAGTGATATCTGAGAGGCGGTAACAGGATAGGGCGTATCACCCAACATCAATGACACCCGGTGTATAAGACGACTCCTGACTTTTCTGATGATTTTTAAGGGTTGAAAAGTAGTCTTATACGCCAAAATATACAGTATTTTAAATTCCACAGTTATGCATCCTGCCTTTTTATAAGTGAAGGCCTGGTTATTCATGGAACACATTTGTGTGCTAGCAGTACTATATACACCTTGCATTCAGATTGTTTATTTACTTTACATTTTATAGTGACGTTTCATGTAAAGTATTATTTCATTACTATTTCCTGCTCTCTTTCCTTCACAGGAGAATTACTCACTCAGCCTCGACCAGAAGGAATTTCAGAAATAATCTGTCCAAAAAATGGCAGCGAGAGAGTGAATGTAGCCCTGGTGTACCCCCCTACTCCAGCAGTGCTCAGCCCCTGCTCCAAGTGATCCCCAGCATCTCGCTTTCCCTTGCAGTATTTGTGAACTGAGGAAAACAGAATAAAGGAATAATGTAAATGAGACAATCGCAGAGTACCCAAAAATTTACACGAACTGTGACCATGTGGTATTTAAGATGCAGCAAAGGCACAACTCTACTTAACTGGGAGGCACTGTGTCACTTTAGAGCTTTAAGGTAGGTACTTAATAAATTACCAACGTACATATTTTTTTCCAGCTGTGATTAATAAATATTCTTGCATCTAGGTATTCTAGTTACTCTGAATAGTTACAGAGTTTTAAAAGGAAACTCTACCTTTGAGAACAGCTCAGTGTGTTCCGTTTGACTCTCTATATTGCATAGTTAATTTAAAAACAAAATGTTTTAAATATTATTATGCAGTAAAGCAATATAAAGAAATGCACAGTGCTTCTAAAATAAACCGGTAAATAGGAGTGTCAGTTTGCTTCCTACCAATGGTTTAGGCGTTGAAAATCAGTAAGGCTGAGTTCACTCTGTGTTTCATAATGTCTGTGGTACAATGCTGGCATGATGCAAAGCACACTCTGCACATTAAAACATACAGGTTATTTTCATAGCATGACCAATTTCAGTGTAACATGGGCATTTTCACAGACGTTATCCAGAAGTGTACAGTAGAAAGTGCATTAGGATACTGTATGTGGGCAGAGTGTTCAAAAGTGGCAACATAACATGACGCGCATAGTGTGAACATGCCCTACAATGCCTCTTAGCCTGTGTAGTGAGGAAAATGTTTCTGGACAGATTTATTGCAACTGTTCTCCAAAAAGTGTACAGATTACTGAACTTGCTGTCAGTTTTTGAAATTCTTTGAAATTGAAGGATGACTTTTAGTAATATTTATTGGAGCATTGATCTAGGTTTTATGGCATTTTTACTATAGCTTTGTCTGTCTTCTGATGTCTTTTCAAGCCCAAGCCTGCCCCCTTCTGGCTCTGCTATAATGACTCAGCTATAATTATTCCTGAGCAAAGCCAGACTGAATGGTCAGTCGGGTATTTTATCAGGGCTGATAACAAGCAGGCTAAGCAGTGAAGAAGAAACAGAGAGCAGAGTAGGTGTTTTCTCTAATGTTCCCACTGATATATATGGTAAAATACATGAGAATGCTTCATCTCTGGTTCACTTTAACAATGTAAATTGCCTGGCTGTCCAAGCATTCCTCCTCCTCCATGGTCGCAGCCGTATCCGTGTGCTGGAGGGGCCCATCACCCATGTGTGCCAGCGGCTGCGTCAGGTACTTTGCTGATTGCTCACCTCTTGCCCAGGGTCCAAACGCAGCACTGCACGTGCCGTTGCACTGTGGCCGCGTCACTGTTCTCCCCGACTGGCACTGGGGCGGCTCCTATGCCACCAATGACTGCCTGGTCTGCCCCTATCCAGTTGGCACTGCATTAGGAAATCTTTGGCTGGCCTGGCTCCTCCCCTCTACCTCGAGTGAGCCACGGCCAGCAGAAACAGTGCGTAGGTGACTGGTGTGTGGTGGATTTGTTGTCTCTCTCTGCCTCATCTCTCACCTGCCCCCTCCAGTTGTGTGGAGACTGTAGAGAGACAGACACAGACTCGCTACTTTTGGTGAGTAGCTGCCCTGGCCTTTTTTTCCTGATTCACTGCTACACCCACTTCATATATATAGCCCCAACCATGTGCACAAACTGTGAATAGAGGTTCTACTCCATGGGGCTCCTGCAGACGGAGTATCAAGCAAGCTAGCTTCTCCATATCCCTGACAGGTGATTTGTTCGCAGCAAATACTGTGGCTGGGGCCCTGGGGAACCACTATTCACTTAGGTTTGCAGTATATTTTTTCTTCTGTTATTAATATGAATTCTTCTGTATTCTGAGCTTCTGTATTTGTTGGTGGCTTTTGTTTAATTGTCGGGGGTTCAAAAGTAGGTCGCTAGTACATTGGCGGACGGGGGGGGGGGGGCATCTAAATACCACACAGAGGTCTGTAGCTACACCACTGTCCACCTCTAATACCTTTAGCCATGAACTCTGAACAGACATATGCATATCAGGTTCTCTGACTGAAGTCTGACAGGATTTGTCACATGCTTGTTTCAGGTGTGTGACTCAGACATTACTGAGGCCAGAAAAATCAGTAGGACTGCCAAGCAACAGCCTTGTTTAAAAGGCAATGACTCATTATGAGTCATTTCCTTAGACCAAATAGTGAGTAAAAAGACAGTAATGCAACCATATAATTGATCAGATCACTCTGTATAAGAGGC
The DNA here is from genome assembly GCF_040937935.1 of Hyperolius riggenbachi. Lineage (NCBI taxonomy): Eukaryota > Metazoa > Chordata > Amphibia > Anura > Hyperoliidae > Hyperolius > Hyperolius riggenbachi. Next base: position 291,459,087 of record NC_090646.1, on the reverse strand, counting down.
TTAACTGCAACGCATAAGAACCCCAGCAGAAATGGCATGTGCTGCGTAATATGTTGGCGCTTTATAAATACAATAAATAATAATAATAATGTGGCCCCTTCACTAGGGTCCAACATCCCACCCCCTTAGGCCCACCCTCCACACATTGCAGAGTAGCACAGTGATGCATTACATTTACCTGCTCCAGAACTGTGTGGTTCCCCCTGAGTACATGCAGAAGGGGCGCCCAATAAAATTGGTGAGAGGGAATTCCCATATTGTTCCACAACACCAATATGATGTATTAGAGTGGTGTGGTAGAGGAAGGCGCTGTGAGCCTGGAAGCGGAGCAGCCGCTGCAGAAAACTGGGCTGCAGAGGCTGTGTCTATGTGGGAGAGGGAGCCACTGCAGAGCGTTGGGGCTGTAGGCCTACAAAAGTGGTATACCTATATGATGTGTATATGTGTCTGGCAGAGACAAAGGATCTTACCTTGGAGAGTACCTCCCCTACTGCCTATCACTAACCATTAGGGTTGCTCTTGCCGAGTAGCTATGTACTTCGAAATCAAAATTTAAATTAGCCAGCGCTGCCTGCGGGAGATGGGGGTTCACTTATCATGCCACTACTGTTAGATGATACTCTCCACGGTGCATTCCACATCACTCCCATGCTTCCTCCTTCCGTGTTGGAGGAAGCATGGGAGTGATGTGGGATGTGAATGTAGCACACAGTCTAACAGCGGCGGCATGGGTAAGTTACCCCCTCTCCCGCCAGCAGCGCTGGCTAATTTACATTTCAATTCCCGAGTAGCTACAAGTACGTAGTTACTTGGTAAGAGCAACCCTGCATTATCTTAAAGGGACCCTGAGCAGTAAATGAAAATGAAATCGGTACTTACCTGGGGCTTCGAGTTCCCCCGGCGTCCTCCTGGCTCCTCTCCCGGTCCCACTGGCGACTTCATTACTGGCGACACCTGGGCCGAGTGTCGGCCGCGTCATCATCCACGCATGCGCAGGACTGTCACGCCGGCTTATTGTGACCGGTCAGGAAGTGTTGGGCCGACAATCGGCCCGGGTGTAGCCGGTAAAGAAGTTGCCAGCGGGACCGGGAGAGGAGCCAGGATGACGCCGGGGGACTTCGCGGCCTACGGTGGGCTGGGGGAAGCCCCAGGTAAGGACAGATTTCATTTTTATATACTGTTCAGGGTCCCTTTAACTAAAACACATACTTTACCCTAATCCGTTTGATGAAAAATTAGTGCGGAATAGCTGCTCATCGGAGTTAGAGCCTCTACATAGTCAACAATCTGTAGAAGAAAAATGGTTTTATATTAACAAAACCCGCTGGAAACAAAGAAGGATGTCATTGCTTTAGCATCAAATTGCTGGCCAATTAAGAGCTTAAAGGTCTGTGATTTCATGTTTAGGGTGTCTAGGTTTTTTAGATATTGTAGAGCTGATTTTTTCAGTACAAGTTACAGGACTGTTTGTTTCACACTCTTGGTGTGTCCCTACCCATTATCTATATACACCCTTGGGGCATGGTCTTCACTGTAGGGCTTTTATCAGAAAAGTACAATTTAGCATTGTTCTTTCTTTTGTCTAAACTGTGTTTTTCTTTTTTCCCTTTCCATAGGAAACATATACTAGTTGAAGAATATATCACTTCATTGCTGCATGTTGGTCACATTGAAAAGAAGGGTGCACCGCATCCATTGACAAGTAAACTGTGACCTGTGACGCTATCTGTTTTTTTTTTTTTTTTTTTTATGGACCTTTTTTATGGACAATAAAGTCTTATTGTTATGGGATCATGTGTTATCTCCACTATGAAGATATGGTGCACTTGTTATATATCAATAAGATATTTGTGTGGATTAAAAACAAAAACAAAAAACTACTATGTCAATTTCTCAGGGATTTTGCTTGCCATGCAAATTACAAGCCATAATCTGTAAAAATAGTTGTATTGTGAAAACACGCTCTTTATATGTTAAAGAAAATACACCCCACAGAATTCATTGCTATGTATCTTCAGCAGAATTAAGAGATGTTTTGTTTTTGGAATTTTCAGAACAAAAAGCACATTAAATGTTATGCATCTCACAGAAACTATACGGAATGGCTGTAATTTTATTTCCCCCCTCAAGGCTTTAAGTTGTGTTTTTTATAACCAAGTAGGCTTACTTAACCAGTCAAAATCACAACAATAAAACGTAGCTTTTAATATCAGTTAGAATTTAAAATCTGCCATATCAAAATAATGGAACTAACCACAACAATACACTAGAGAAGGGTATGCAATGATTGGGTAAAGGCCTTCGAGTGTACCTGGAAAAGGCCGCCTATCTCAAAGCACCTGACTGCTGAATAGCTAGACTCATACATGAACAGTATAGGTAGTCTGTATATAAAATTCATAGAAAATCAATTAGGTGGGGGCTTAGTGTGCTTCCAACTGGCCATCCATTAAATTGGGCACACCTGACTGCACTAAATGAATGATGAGCGCATACACACCACCCAAAAAAAATTACCCCACATGTTGCACACCTTAAAGGGGCTTTGCCAGGGAAGATCCCCAGTAAAAGTGCTGAGTGCTATAAACAGTGTTGCTGATAAGGTTCTATTGTACAACTGCATTGTAATAAATATCACTAGGGCAGCTGCAGCAAACGGTGCCGCCGCCACAGCTGCCTCTGCCTTTCGGTCCAGTCACACTCCCGTGCCTCGGGCGTCTAGCACGCCGAGGACGGGTCTTTCTGTTTTTCGTCATGTCGCCCTAGCGCGTGCGCGACCTTTATGCGGCAAGGAGGCGCGTCACCTGACCCACAGGTCGCATCTCGTCATAGGACGCGACCGCCGCTCGGGATTGGCTGGGCTCCAGGGGAGCGTGCCACTGCCTCACTGCGGCTTCTTAAGCAGCTGGTCTTCACTCGCAACTTGTCTGCGGTTGCGAATACATACGTGTTAGCGCTCAGACCTTAGACTAGTATCCGGTGTGCTTTGATCTGGGAGGAAACCAGGGATTTCACACAAGACTACGATTATTGTTATTACTGTATATTTGATACTCTGTGTATGACTCTGGCTATCTCTGACTCTGCTCTTGCTTATTGATTCTGTACCTCTGCCCATCTGATCTAGTTGCTGAAACTCTGCCTGAATACTTACTACTCTCTTGCTTACTGACTCTGTACTGTATCTGTCTCTCAGTTGCCGAACCCAGCCTGTCTGACCTCTCTACTCACCAGTGGGCCCTTGCCACTGGTGAGGTGCTCTAACAGTTCCCACCAGCTCCTCTGCTGAGGTTCTGCCAAACTAGCCAGTTACTGTGTTCTAATAGTCCCCACCAGCTCCTCTGGTGAAGTTCTATCTATCTATCCGATACTGTGTTCTAATGGTGCCCACCAGCTCCTCTGGTGAGGCCTAGTTATTCTACTCTGTTACTGTTGCACCAAGCTCTATACACTATTGCATTATCCTGTTAGCTATACTTGCATTATTGGTGATTCTGCAGATCACCATATAATCAGGTATAGTGTCTGTATTATTGGTGATTCTGCAGATCACACATAATCAGACATCTGCAATGCATATTTTCAAATATAGATTCAAAATGTGCAAACAAGTGGACATAGATCATGGCAAGCTCATGATAAGCTTCAAGCTTTAACCCTTTCCCTGCCAAGCACATACTAGGTACGTTTTGGCAGGAAAGGCTCCAACTGCCAACAACATACCTAGTACGCTATTTGGCGATTTGTCCCCCAGGAGGCAGGGGGGCTGACATCATTCCTCACTCCACATGGGCCCCCCTCCTCTTCCTCCCTGCAGAGTTGGAGTGGTCGGTGTATAATTACTTACCCAATCGCTCGCTTCATGCGGTGTACCCGCCACCAACAGTCTCCTCTTTAGTCTTTGTTTGTTTTCTTGCATGATGTGTGATTACATACAGCGATCGGGCAGCCAGAGAGGTGCCTGGTACCAGTGGGGACACATCGCATTGAGCGAGCGAGCAGGTGAGTTAATTACACACAGCACCGCTGCACACCAGCTCTGCTGGGGGCCACAGGAGTGGGGCCCATATGGAGGGAGGGAGGATTATATCGGCCCCCCCTCCCCACAGTGGCACCTATACTGGGGGCAATTATACCTACTACCTAAACTGGGGCAACTATGCCTGCTACCTATACTGGGGCACCTATTCCTGGCTATCTGTACTGGTGGCACCTATACCTGGCTACCTATACTGGCTGCACCTATATCTGGCCACCTATACTGGCGCACCTATTCCAGGCTACTTATACTGGCTGCACCAATTCCAGAACAGGAAAAGTGGGATACCAATACATATCTGGTAAATGTAATTCTTTTCACCACTGAGGGGTTTTACCCCTTGAACACCAGAGCAATTTTCACCTTTCCGCGCTCCTTCCATTCATTCGTCTATAACTTTATTATTACTTATCGCAATGAAATGAACTATATCTTGTTTTTTCCGCCACCAATTAGGCTTTCTTTAGGTGGGACATTATGCCAAGAATTATTTTATTCTAAATGTGTTTTAATGGGAAAATAGGAAAAAATGTGGGAACAAAGTATTATTTTTCAGTTTTCGGCCCTTATAGTTTTTAAATAAAGCATGCTACTGTAATTAAAACCCATGAAATGTATTTGCCCATTTGTCCCGGTTATAAAACTGTTTAAATTATGTCCCTATCACAATGTTTGGCGACAATATTTTATTTGGAAATAAAGGTGCATTTTTTTCAGTTTTGCATCCATCCCTAATTACAAGCCCGCAGTTTATAAGGTAACAGTGTTATAGCCTCCTGACATAAATATTTTAAAGTTCAGTCCCTAAGGTAACTATTTATGTTTATTTTTTTATTTTATTTTTTAATTACAAAAAAAAAATAATTGGGGAGTGTGGGAGGTATTGAGTTAATTTATTGTGTAAATGTAATGTTTGTATATGTAAAATGCTTTAGGGTGTAGTTTTACTATTTGGCCACAAGATGGCCACAGTGTGTTTGTTTACATGCGACCTGTAAGCGTCCGGAAGGACGCTTACAGGAAGCAGTAGGAGGCTGAGAAGATCACAATGATCGCGCTGTTTCTAATAGAAGCAGCGGATCATTGCGGGGGCTTAGATCAACGAACGGGAAAGGATTTTCCCGTTCATTGATCTCCGGGCAAGCGGGCGGCGGCGTGCACGAGCGGCGGGTGCACGGACAGCGGCGGGAGCGCGGAAGGTACGGATTTCTCCTTCCCTGTTTTTTTAGGGGGGGAAAAAGGGACGGAGAAATTCGTACCGCGGGGGGTTAAGTGGTTAAAAAAAACCAAAAAATATTTTATTTCACTTTTCTTTTTTTTTTAACATATTTCACTAGAAAAATGTTGTTCTATCTCCAGAAAAAGTACAAAATGTTGTTACAGTGTTCAAGCGGAACAATATATAATATGTCCTATTTCATGCAGGTTTTCTTGTCAAAAATCCTAAGTATAGGTTACCGTATTTTTCGGACTATAAGACGCACCGGACCATAAGACGCACCTAGGTTTAGAGGCCAAAAAACAGGGGAAAAAATATATATACTAAACCTGATGCATCCATGGTGCAGGGGCTTCTTGCGGAGCTTCTTCTCAAAAACTGTCTCAGTAATCCCTCCCCAGTTACAGTAATAACCCCTCAGTTACATTAATAACCTCCCAGTTACAGTAATCTGCCCCACCCCAGTTACAGTAATACCCCCATTACATTAATAGCCCCCCAGTCACAGTAATCTGCCCCACCTCCGTTACAGTAAGACCCCCATTACATTAATAACCCCCCAGTCATCTGCCCCACCCAAGTTACAGTAAGACCCCTATTACATTAATATCCCCCTCCACAGTAATCTGCCCCACCCAAGTTACAGTAAGACCCCCATTACATTAATATCCCCCCTCCACAGTAATCTGCCCCACCCAAGTTAGAGTAAGACCCCCATTACATTAATAGCCCCTCCATCACAGTAAGCTGCCCCCCCCCCCCCATTACAGTAAGTACTGTACATTCAGGGCTTACATAACCAATTCATCTTCTGGGGGGGGGGTCACGTGGATCTGGTAACCTGGATGCAGCAGCGGCACAGCACCCGGTTTGTGTGCAGGATTGGACATCAGCACCATGTGCTTCACGCAAGTCTTCTAGACTGGCCGCCTCCTCCTCCTGTACTGATGCAAGCCTGCCAGGGATACAAGCACCTCCGATGTGGGGTCAGCGCGTCAGCCACCAGCGCGTCATGTCAGCCACCACATCAGGAATAAGTCAGAGTGTCTCCCGATATCATTCAGATGCAGCGTGCGGTAGCCTGTCCCAGCCAGCATGGCAGCGGCTCTATGTTCAATCACGGACGCCCCCCGCTCAATTTTGAAAAAGGTCCCGATCGTTCACCGTTGCCATGGGAGCGGAAGTGGCTCTACTTAGCCAATCACGGCCGCCGCCTGTACTGCTTTGTGATTGTCTCCAATGGTCTCGAGGCAGGAGCATTGGAGCCAATCACAAAGCAGTATAGGCGGCGGCCGTGATTGGCTAAGTAGAGCCGTTTCCACTCCAATGGTGAGGGTGAACGATCGGGACCCTTTTCAAGATTGAGCGGGGGCCGGGGGGCGTCCGTGATTGAACATAGAGCCGCTGCCGGGGGCGTCCACGATTAAACATAGAGCCGCTGCCATGCTGGCTGGGACAGGCTACCGCACGCTGCATCTGAATGACATCGGGAGACACTTTTATTCCTGATGTGTCGCTCTACTCATCGCGCTGATCCCGGCATCAGAGGTTATCTGAGGGGTGATGAGTGATGGGTGTCCAGTGGCAGCAGACCACTGCAGAGTGCATTTAGTACATTTCTGGGAGATACCCGGGATACATGTGGCTGGTCTGAATTTTAGTATTCGGACCATAAGACGCACTGACTTTTTCCCCCCTCTTTTGGGGGAGAAAAAGTGCGTCTTATGGTCCGAAAAATACGGTACTTATCTTGTGCATTGTCCTTGTACATTTGCACAGCTGTATTGCACTGAATGAGCTCAATGGTGGCACGTTTGCTCAGGGATAAAATTAGAGATCTGGCAAAAAAAAATTTCAAGAGCTGGTTTGGTCATTCCATGTAACTTTTATGTTTTTGGTGCACTGAATCCGAAAATGACCTCCATTTTGTCCTAGGACATCATGTTTCCTGACAATGTAGGTAACGATGTTAAAAAAGGTAATGCGTCAAAATAAATGCAAATAAACTTATAAAATTATGTATTACTTATTACAATTTTTTCATGAAAATCCATATTTGAACTGAAATGAGTTCACCTACACACACTAAACTCAATTCTTCTTCCCTGTGAGGCTCATTTGATGCATTTGCGCTTGTGAGTAGCATCTGAAATGTGTCTCTGAAGCATCCAAGAGTAGTCTGCCATCATTGTAAGGCTCCATTTTCCCCTGTATCTCCTTCCCATCTCTTGAATGTCTGGGTGGAATTGTTCACCTTGTTCCTCACTCACAGCTCCCACAGTTTCAGGAAAGTAATCAAGGTGCAGTGTTCTCCCCTCTTAGCCAGGTGCTCCACCTGGTTAATTTTGGTGAGCAACCGGCTGTCATCTGCTCACCTCCCCATCCTCTTCCTATGCTGTAAGCAGAGTTGAACAGAGAAGCACCGCCCCTACATCCCCCCCCCCCCCCCCCATCGCCTCCCATCCGGCTACTTTCTCATGCCACCCGGCTGGAAAAATATTCTGTGGAGAACACTGAGATGGGACTGGAGGAAATGCACTTTGAAACTCATCAGGCAACCTAAAGCTTGAAATGCTTTCAGCATTCGTCTGGCGATCTTTTTTGTAGTGAGGCTCTTTGTTATTGCCTAAAAGATTCTGTACACCATGTTTAACCTCCTCAGCGGTATGGACGAATATATCCGTCCATCACCGCCGGAGGTCGCCGCTCAGGCCCTGCTGGGCCGATTTTTACAAAATAAAAAGCAGCACACGCAGCCGGCACTTCGCCAGCCGCGTGTGCTGCCTGATCGCCGCCGCTCTGCGGCGATCCGCCGCGAGCAGCGGCGAAAGAGGGTCCCCCAGCCGCCCGAGCCCTGCGCAGCCGGAACAAAAGTTCCGGCCAGCGCTAAGGGCTGGATCGGAGGCGGCTGACGTCAGGACGTCGGCTGACGTCCATGACGTCACTCCGCTCGTCGCTATGGCGACGATGTAAGCAAAACAAGGAAGGCTGCTCATTGCGGCCTTCCTTGTTTATTCTGGGCGCCGGAGGCGATCGGAAGAACGCCTCCGGAGCGCCCTCTAGTGGGCTTTCATGCAGCCAACTTTCAGTTGGCTGCATGAAACAGTTTTTTTTTTATTTAAAAAAAACCCTCCCGCAGCCTCCCTGGCGATCTTAATAGAACGCCAGGGAGGTTAAATGCAATGCACTCTTCTTTTTGAGCATCCATCATGGTACAAACTCTTGATCCAACTAGAAGTCTTCTATTGCCTGGTCCGATGAACACACCTTCCTTCAATTTTGCCTCCAACAGGCCTGGAAACTTAGTGACCAAGTATTTGAAGCATTCTCCATCTCTTGGAAGTGATTTTATGAATTGTTTCATCAATCCCAATTTTATGTGGAATACCAAAATTTAAAAAAAAATGATAAATTTGAAGACAATTTAGCATTTTGTGGTAAATTGTGACTTCTAGGCGTTTTTTCAATATTTTATTTTCCAGCACACCAAAATACATGGAAATTTTATTAAAAAAAGTAATAAAACCGCTCTTTAGTCGCAGACCTGTGTACGGTCCTGGCCAAAAGTTTTGAGACTGTCAAAAATATTGGAAATTAGAAAAGCTGGTGCTTAAGTTTTTATAATAGCAATTTGCATATACTCCAGAATGTTATGAAGAGTGTTCAATGAATTGCATAGTCCTTCTTTGCCATGAAAATTAACTGAATCCCCCAAAAAACCCTTTCCACTGCATTTCATTGCTGTCATTAACCACTTCAGCCTACAGTGTTGTTCACCTTATGCATCCGAGCAACTTTCACCTCATATTCATTCACCAATAACTTTATCACAATTAATTGATCTATATCTTGTTTTTTCCGCCACTAATTAGGCTTTCTTTGGACGGTACATTTTGCTAAGAATTATTTTTTCCTGAATCCGTTTTAACAGGAAGATTAAGAAAGAAATGGAAAAAAATTATTTCTCAGATTTTGGCCATTATAGCTTGAAATTAATATATGCTACTGTAGTTAAAACCCATGTATTTTATTTGCCCATTTGTCCCGGTTATTACACCATTTAAATTATGTCCCTATCACAATTTATGGCGCCGATATTTTATTTAGAAATAAAGGTGCATTTTTTCAATTTGCATCCATCACCATTTACAAGCTTATAATTTAAAAAAATATAATAATATACACTCTTGCATATTTAAAACGTTCAGACCCTTAGGTAACTATTTATGTTGTTTTGTTGTTTTCAATTGTAATTTTTTTTTTTTAATTAAAAAAAGTGTTTGGGTAATTTTTGGTGTCGGAGGTAAACAGCTAATTTTAAATGTAATGTAATTATTTAATAAAAAAATGTATGTGGGTGCAGTTTACTATTTGGCCACAGTCAAAGTCAAAGTCCTGGAAGCGTACGATCACGCTTCCAGGAACTAGAAAGAGGGCGGGAAACTTGTTTTTTGCAGAAACACAGTGGCCTCTGATAAGAGACCATCGTTTTTTTCTGCGGAGGACTTAGATCGGTGAATGGGAACTATATTCCCATTCACTGATCGGGGGCTAACGGCAGGCGATGGGAGCGCGCGCGATCGCGCGCCTCAGGCAGCAGGAGCTGCACAGTCTATCTGGACGGATATATCCGTCCAGATAGAGTTAAGTGGTTAAAGAACCTGCTGAGATCATTTCAGTAATTGTCTTAACTCAGGTGAGAATGTTGACTAGCACGAGGCTGGAGATCATGATGTCAGGCTGATTGGGTTAGAATGGCAGACTTGACATGTTAAAAGGAGGGTGATGCTTGAAATCATTGATCTTCCATTGTTAACCATGGTGACCAGCAAAGAAATGCATGCAGCCATCATTGCGTTGCATAAAAATGGCTTCACATGCAAGGATATTGTGGCTACTAAGATTGCACCTAAATCAACAATTTATAGAATCATCAAGAACTTCAAGGAAAGAGGCTAAATTCTTGTTAAGAAGGCTTCAGGGCGTCCAAGAAAGTCCAGCAAGTGCCAGGATCGTCTCCTAAAGAGGATTCAGCTGCGGGATCGGTGTTCAACCAGTGCAGAGGTTGCTCAGGAATGGCAGCAGGCAGGTGTGAGCGCATCTGCACGCACAGTGAAGTGAAGACTTTTGGAAGATAGCTTGGTGTCAAGAAGGACAGCAAAGAAGCCACTTCTCTCCCAAAAAACATCAGGGACAGATTGATCTTCTGCAGAAAGTATGGTGAATGGACTGCTGAGGACTGAGGCAAAGTCATATTGTCCGATGAAGCCCCTTTCCGATTGTTTGCGGCATCTGGAAAAAGGCTTGTCAGGAGAAGAAAAGGTGAGCGCTACCCTCAGTCCTGTGTCATGCCTGCCAACAGTAAAGCATCCTGAGACGATTCATGTGTGGGGTTGCTTCTCAACAAAGGGAGTGAGCTCACTCACAATTTTGCCCAAAAACACAGCCATGAATAAAGAATGTTACCAAAACACCTTCCAACAGCAACTTCTTCCAACAATCCAAAAAACAGTTTGGTGAAGAACAATGCATTTTCCAGCACGATGGAGCACCGTGTCATAAGGCAAAAGTGATACTAACTGGCTCGGGGACCAAAACGTTGAAATTTGGGGTCCATGGCCTGGAAACTCCCCGGTTCTTAATCCCATTGAGAACTTGTGGTCATTCCTCAAGAGGCGGGTGGACAAACAAATCCAACTAATTCTGAGAAACTCAAAGAAGTGATTATGAAAGAATGGGTTGCTATCAGTCTGGATTTGTCCCAGAAGTTGATTGAGAGCATGCCCAGTCGAATTGCAGAGGTCCTGAAAAAGAAGGGCCAACACTGCAAATACTGATTCTGCATAAATCTCATGTAATTGTCAATAAAAGCTTTTGAAACGTATGAAGTGCTTATAATTATATTTCAGTACATCACATAAACAACTGTAACAAAGATCTAAAAGCAGTTTAGCAGCAAACTTTGTGAAAACTAATTTTTATAATATTTTTAAAACTTTTGGCCAGGACTGTACAGCTTCAGAATTTTTTTTGCCTTTTTCTGATCTGGATATTTTGTGACGTGATAATTCACTGGAGAAATTACGTTAATAATTTTATGACATAGTCCTGCGCTAAAGTTGGTAAAAAAGGCTACTAGACAGGGGAAAAGGAAGTTAAACTTGGCACTCTAAAAGCCAATCAGAAAGAAAAGGATGCAGTCTTTCACCAAGTTCACAACTAAAGTAAATGCACACACTGTACTGTACTTGTCTCATAATCCAGGAAATTGCAGTCCACACTAGAGATGAGCGGACTACTAAGATTCTACTCTGCGAATGTTCCTGCAGGATTTCCAAGTCTTACGCCCTAAGCCATTTTGCTACCTCAGGCCATTTGTGGCCATTTTGTTATTCACTCCTCTCCTCCTTGTGAATTGGGAGATTTTAGCCTACAGTAGTCTTGCAGAAGCAATGTTGTTTCTCAGAATGAGTATGTTAAAGGGACTCCGAGCTCTACTTAAAAAGTAAAATAGTACTCACCGGGGGCTTTCTTTAGTCCAGCGCTGGTCGGGAGGTCCCACGACGGCGTCCTGGGTCCTCTTCTAGGCCCCACTCCGTAATGGCTGGACGGCGGCAGCCCGGGCGACACTCGGCTGAGTGTCGAATCGCGCATGCGCCGCACTGTCACGCCGGCCGCCGTGATGACGCGAGGCGGCCGGCGTGTGACGTCAGCCGCGTCATACGCGGAAGAAGGAGCCCGACACTCAGCCGAGTGTCGCCCGGGCTGCCGCCGTGAAGCCATTTCGGAGCGGGGCCTAGGAGAGGAGCCAGGACGCCGTCGTGGGACCTCCCGACCAGCGCTGGACTAAAGAAAGCCCCCGGTGAGTACTATTTTACTTTTTAGGTAGAGCTCGGACTCCCTTTAAGTATACACAATTTATTGGCAGTTCATATACACCTCACTGGGTCAAACTTGGTGAACTCACATTAAAACTGCTTCCTATAACAAATATGAAGGGTTGTGTAGCTCCTTTTTTTTAAGAAACATTGGCCTCAATTCACGAAGGTTAACTCCTGTCTTTAATAACTCTTCTGAGCTGTTTTACAGTTATCACCATGGTGATATAATTGTGATAACTGTAAAACAGCTCTGAAGAGTTATTAAAGACAGGAGTTAACCTTAGTGAATTGAGGCCATTGTACTTTTTATATACAGTGTGGGTCTTTACTGGTCAGAATATTGTCCTGGAAACAGTTGTAGCAATCAATATAGAACAAATCTAATGCTGGGAATACATAATGAGAATTTTCAGCAGATTTACCCTCCGATCGATTTTCTGATCATTTTTCATTCACGTCTATGAGAAATCGAACAGAAAAACGATCAATAATAAGATCGGACCTGTCGCAAATTATCTATCAAACCATCTATCTGCCAAAAAATCTCATGGTGTATTCCCAGCATAAAACAATTGCAGCTTAATTAGCACATTAACCACTTAACATCTCAGTCGTTTTCAGCTTATGCATCCGAGCAATGTTCACCTCCCATTCATTAGCCTATAACTTTATCACTACTTATCACAATGAACTGATCTATATCTTGTTTTTTCCGCCACCAATTAGGCTTTCTTTGGGGGGTACATTTTGCTAAGAGCCACTTTACTGTAAATGCATTTTAACAGGAAGAATAAGAAAAAAAATGAAAAAATTCATTATTTGTCAGTTTTCGGCCATTATAGTTTTAAAATAATACGTGCCTCCATAATTAAAACCCATGTATTGTTATTGCCCATTTGTCACGGTTATTTCACCATTTAAATTATGTCCCTATCACAATGTATCGCGACAATATTTTATTTGGAAATAAAAGAGCATTTTTTCCGTTTTGCATACATCACTATTTACAAGCTTATAAAAAAAAATAGAGAGAAATATTTCATCTTTACATAGATATTTAAAAAGTTTAGACCCTTAGGTAAATATTTGTTTTTTTTTTTTATAGTAATGTTTTTTTTGGTTTTTTTTATTAAACATTTTATGTGGGCATTTTTGGGAGGGTGGGACATAAAAGTGTTTTATTTGGGGAAATATTGGTGTATTGTAATGTTTTTGGGAATTTACTTGTAGTTTTGCTTTTTGGCCACAAGATGGCAATCTCGATTTTTTTTACATGACGTCACTCTAAGCGTACAATGTACGCTTAGAGGGACACAGCTTCAGAAAGAGCGAAGCTTCCGAGAGAAGCTGTCGCTTTTTCAGCGGGGGAGAGGAATCAATGATCGGGCTCCATAGCCCGATAAATTGATTCCGTGGCTACCGACTCCGCGGCCGGGAGTGTGCGTGCACGCGCGCGATCGGCCGCGGGAGCGCGCCTGTCCTCCTTGACGTTTTTATACGTCAAGGAGGACAAAGTGGTTAATAGCACCTGCCATATTGTTACTCTGTTCAGGCTTTTGCTTTACTAATTAGCACTGTCCATGTAGGTTTTAAAATGATCATCCATCTTTTTCTTAATGGAACTAGCAGCGGTGTATATGAATTCCATAAAGCACAGTTGAAGTATAGCTCTGAGGTGCCCCAGTGCATCTGTAGAGCAATGCTCTGCAGATGCATTGCTCTGCCGTTGCCTAGTAACACATCTGTACAGCACTGAAGCACCCGAACGGTCGTCCTAGCATACGCATCCAAAGTGGTAACCGGTAAGGGTTAAAGTACGGTATATATTTTTATGTGTTTTATAACTGTGGGACTATTTGTATTTTCTGCATTTATGCCTAATTTTTCCCCATTAACTGACTATATAATAAAATAGTTTTTGGAAAAAATATTACCCAGAGAAAGCATGATTGATCACAAACGGCAGCAGTTTTTAACTTCTTGCCGACCGCGTCACGCCAGTAGGCGTGGCCGCGGCGGCAGCCCCAGGACCGCCTAACGCCAATTGGCGTAAAGTCCTGGGGCTCTGTTTTGCAGGAGATCGCGCGCAGGCTGCGCGCGCATCTCCTGCTTGGGGGGCGGAGCTCCGCCCCGCCTTCAGTCTCCGAGCGGCTATTGCCGCTCGGGAGACCGGTAGACGGCGTGATCGCCGTCTATTTACTTTGTGCAGCGCTGCGATCAGCAGCAGCGCTGCACTGGGGACAGCCGTGTGACACGGCTGTCTCCATGGGGGACAAGAGAGCGATCGGCTCTCATAGGCAGAAGCCTATGACAGCCGATCGCCATATTTGGCCGGCTGTGGGGAGGGAGGGAGGGAGGGAAGGGAGTTAAAGAAACAGGGTTTTTTTTTTTTTTAAAAACAAACAATAATATTTATTAAAAAAAAAATAAACATGGGGGGAGCGATCAGACCCCACCAACAGAGAGCTCTGTTGGTGGGGAGAAAAGGGGGGGGGGAATCACTTGTGTGCTGAGTTATGCGGCCCTGCAGCTTGGCCTTAAAGCTGCAGTGGCCATTTTAGCTAAAAAATGCCTGGTCACTAGGGGGGTTTAGCCCTGCAGTCCTCAAGAGGTTAATTGGGGGATAGATTCTATATCCTAGAGCTTACAGCAGCACTAATTAGGACATAACATCTATGTCCTAGAACTTTAAGTAGGTAAAGCATTCATACTGAATTTTTAAAAGGCAATAATGTTTTAAACTGTTGCACCTTTTAAAATGAGGAGCAATATGCACACCTGCAATCTCAATATTACTCTTTAAAGTGGAGAGAAGAGTTAGGCTAGTTTAGCTCTGGGACTGGGGCGTTGCATTGCATTACCTTAGAAATCCATATAACAACCAAAAACTAGATTTTAACCACTTGCTGACCGCCCACAGCAGATGGGCGGCGGCAAGGGCTGGGCCCAAAAGACCGCAATACGACCATCGGCGGTGGCGGCGGCGGGCGTGGTTATGTGGCGATCGCGTCATTCGTGACGCGATCAGCCGCCGGTGACAGGCGTTGAGAAGCGCCGGTGGGTTACTAGCTGCCCGATCGCCGCTGACAAAGTGTATAATAGGCTTTATAATGTATACAAAGCCTATTACACAGGCTGCCTCCTGCTCTGGTGGTCCCAGTGTCCAAGGGACCACCAGGGCAGGCTGCAGCCACCCTAGTCTGCACCCAAGCACACTGATCTCCCCCCCCCTTCCCTCTGATCACCCACAGCACCCCTCAGACCCCCCCTGCCCACCTCCCAGACCACTGTTTGCACCCAATCACCCATCAATCACTCCCTGTCACTATCTGTCAATGCTATTTTTTTATGTCCTAAACTGCTCCCTCCTGATCACCCCCCCCACCCCTCAGATTCTCCCCAGACCCCCCCCCCCCCCCCCATGTACTGTATGCCTCTATCCCCCCTGTAATAACCCACTGATTACCTGTCAATCACCCCCTGCCACTGCCACCCATCAATCAGCCCCTAGCCTGCCCCTTGTGGGCAATCTGATCACCCACCCACACCATCAGATCGCCCGCAGACCTGATGTCAGAATGTCAGATCACCTCCCAAGTGCATTGTTTACATCTGTTCTGTCCTCTAAACACCCACTAATTACCCATCAATCACACCCTATCACCACCTGTCACTATTACCCATCAGATAAGACCCTGATCTGCCCCTTGCGGGCACCCAATCACCCGCCCACGCGCTCAGATTGCCCTCAGACCCCCCCTTATCAATTCGCCAGTGCATTATTTACATCTGTTCTTCCCTGTAATAATCCACTGATCACCTGTCAATCACCCCCTGTCACCACCTGTCACTGCTACCCATCAGATCAGACCCCTATCTGCCCCTAGGGCACCCAATCACCCACCCACACCCTCAGAATGACCTCAGACCTCCCCTCCCCCCTGCGTACTGTATACATCTATTCTCCCCTGTAATCACCTGTCATTCACCCATCAATCACCCGTCAATCACCACCTGTTCTTGCCACTTATCAGATCAGACACTAACCTGCCTCTAACGGGCATCTGATCACCCTCCCACACCATCAAATTGCCCCAGACCTACCCTCAGATCACCTCCAAAGTGCATTGTTTACATCTGTTCTGCCATCTAATCACCCACTGATCACCCATCAATCACCCCCTGTCACCACCTGTCACTGCTACCCATCAGATTGGACCTCTATCTGCCCCTAGGGCACCCAATCACCCGCCCACACCCTCAAAACGCCCTCAGACCCCAGCCCTGATCACCTCGTCAGTGCATTGCTTGCATCTATTCCCCCCTCTAATCACACCTTGAGACATCAATCACCACCTGTCACCCCCTAGCACACCTACCCATCAGATCAGGCCCTAATTTGCCCCGTGTGGGCTCCTGATCACTTGGCCAAACCTTCAGATCCCCCTCAGACCCCCTTCCAATCACCTCCCCAGTGCATTGATTGCATCTATTTTCCCCTCTAACCACCCCCTGAGACACCCATCAATCACCTCCTGTCACCCCCCTAGCACTCCTATCCATTAGATCAGGCCCAATACAACCTGTCATCTAAGAGGCCACCCTGCTTATGACCGGTTCCACAAAATTCGCCCCCTCATAGACCACCTGTCATCAAAATTTGCAGATGCTTATACCCCTGAACAGTCATTTTGAGACATTTGGTTTTCAGACTACTCACGGTTTTGGGCCCGTAAAAATGCCAGGGCAGTATAGGAACCCCACAAGTGACCCCATTTTAGAAAAAAGACACCCCAAGGTATTCTGTTAGGTGTATGACGAGTTCATAGAAGATGTTATTTTTTGTCAAAAGTTAGCGGAAAATGACACTTTGTGAAAAAAAACCAATTAAAATCAATTTCCGCTAACTTGTGACAAAAAAAAAATCTTCTATGAACTCACCATACACCTAACGGAATACCTTGGGGTGTCTTCTTTCTAAAATGGGGTCACTTGTGGGGTTCCTATACTGCCCTGGCATTTTAAGGGCCCTAAATCGTGAGGAGTAGTCTAGACAACAAATGCCTCAAAATGACCTGTGAATAGGATGTTGGGCCCCTTAGCGCACCTAGGCTGTAAAATAATGTCACACGTGGTATCGCCGTACTCAGAAGTAGTATAATGTGTTTTAGGGTGTCTTTTTACACATACCCATGCTGGGTGGGAGAAATCTCTCTGTAAATGAACAATTGTGTGTAAAAAAAATCAAAAATGTGTCATTTACACAGATATTTCTCCCACCCAGCATGGATATATGTAAAAATACACCACAAAACACATTATACTACTTCTCCTAAACACGGCAGTACCACATGTGTGGCACTTTTTTGCAGCCTAACTGTGCTAAGGGGCCCAAAGTCCAATGAGTACCTTTAGGATTTCACAGGTCATTTTGCGACATTTGGTTTCAAGACTACTCCTCACGGTTTGGGGCTCCTAAAATGCCAGGGCAGTATAGGAACCCCACAAATTACCCCATTTTAGAAAGAAGACACCCAAAGGTATTCCGTTAGGAGTATGGTGAGTTCATAGATTTTATTTTTTGTTACAAGTTAGCGGAAAATGACACTTTGTGAAAAAAAAAAACAATTAACCACTTCAGGACCACAGTCTTTCTACCCCTTAAGGACCAGGCACTTTTTTTCCATTCAGACCACTGCAGCTTTCACGGTTTATTGCTCGCTCATACAACCTACCACCTAAATGAATTTTACCTCCTTTTCTTGTCACTAATAAAGCTTTCTTTTGGTGCTATTTGATTGCTCCTGCGATTTTTACTTTTTATTATATTCATCAAAAAAGACATGAATTTTGGCAAAAAAATGATTTTTTTAACTTTCTGTGCTGACATTTTTCAAATAAAGTAAAATTTCTGTATACATGCAGCGCGAAAAATGTGGACAAACAGGTTTTGGATAAAAAAAAACCCATTCAGTGTATATTTATTGGTTTGGGTAAAAGTTATAGCATTTACAAACTATGGTGCAAAAAGTGAATTTTCCCATTTTCAAGCATCTATGACTTTTCTGACCCCCTGTCATGTTTCATGAGGGGCTAGAATTCCAGGATAGTATAAATACCCCCAAATGACCCCATTTTGGAAAGAAGACATCCCAAAGTATTCACTGAGAGGCATAGTGAGTTCATAGAAGATATTATTTTTTGTCACAAGTAAGCGGAAAATGACATTTTGTGACAAAAAAGAAAAAAAAGTTTCCATTTCTTCTAACTTGCGACAAAAAAAAATGAAATCTGCCCCTAAAATGCCAGGGCAGTATAGGAACCCCACAAATGACCCCATTTTAGAAAGAAGACACCCCAAGGTATTCCGTTAGGAGTATGGTGAGTTCATAGAAGATTTTATTTTTTGTCACAAGTTAGCGGAACATGACACTTTGTGGAAAAAAACAATTAAAATCAATTTCCACTAACTTGTGACAAATAAATAAAATCTTCTATGAACTCACCATACTCCTAACGGAATACCTTGGGGTGTCTTCTTTCTAAAATGGGGTCATTTGTGGGGTTCCTATACTGCCCTGGCATTTTAGGGGCCCTAAACCGTGAGGAGTAGTCTGGAAATCAAATTCCGCAAAATGACCTGTGAAATCCTAAAGGTACTCATTGGACTTTGGGCCCTTTAGCGCAGTTAGGGTGCAAAAAAGTGCCACACATGTGGTATCGCCGTACTCGGGAGAAGTAGTACAATGTGTTTTGGGGTGTATTTTTACACATACCCATGCTGGGTGGGAGAAATAACTCTGTAAATGGACAATTGTGTGTACAAAAATCAAAAGATTGTCATTTACAGAGGTATTTCTCCCACCCAGCATAGGTATGTGTAAAAATACACCCCAAAACACATTATACTACTTCTCCCGAGTACAGCGATACCACATGTGTGGCACTTTTTTGCACCCTAACTGCGCTAAGGGGCCCAGAGTCCAATGAGTACCTTTAGGCTTTACAGGGGTGCTCAAAATTTAGCCCCCCGCCCACTTGCCAGGACAGTTAACAAACCCCACAAATGACCCCATTTTGGAAAGAATACACGCAAGGGATTCCATGAGGGCCATGGTGAGTTCATAGAAAATTTTATTTTTTGTCACAAGTTAGCGGAAAATGACATTTTGTGAAAAAAAACAAAAACACAAAACCACAATTTCTGCTAACTTGTGACAAAAAATAAAACATTCTATGAACTCACCATGCACCTCACGGAATACTTTGGGGTGTCCTCTTTCTAAAATGGCATCATTCGTGGGGTCTGTCCTGGCATTTTAGGGTCTCTGCAATCATTACATGTATGGCCAGTATTAGGAGTTTCTGCTATACTCCTTATATTGGGAATAAGGGTAATGCACTATGGGCTGAAAGGAAAAATGAACGTCAAACAATCAATCAATGTGGATGAAAAAATATCTTGCAAAAAATTTTGGAAAAAAAAAAGAGGAGGAAGGCGTCTGCCAGGACACTTTTTGACTGCGGAGGAGAAATCTCGTCCTGCAGCGCTACATGCACCGACTTGTGTGTAAGCTGACAGACGCGCAATGTTCTGTCAGGATGCACCATCAGTGCTGCAGCTGATTGGTCGGTCTGGATAGAAAAAAAGAGAGAAGAAAAAAAGACAAAACAATACAAAAAGGAGGGGAAGGCGTCTGCCAGGACATAGGAGCTGCCGCCCCAAAAATCCAAACCCACCAGCTCGTATGCCCTGGCAAACCTGATTTATCCATTCACACCGATCGATGTGGATGAACAAATCATTGCCAGAGTTCTTTTTTGATACAAAGTGTTTGCCAAAGCATATGAATCCCCAACACCACTCCTCGGCCCATATGCCTCGGCAAACGTATCTTTTTGACTGCGGAGGAGAAATCTCGTCCTGCAGCGCTGCATGCACCGACTTGTGTGTAAGCTGACAGACGCGCAACGTTCTGTCAGGATGCACCATCAGTACTGCAGCTGGTTAGTCGTTCGCTCGGTCCACCTGGAAGGTTATTGGATGGAAAAAGAGAAAAAAAAACCCCAAAAACAAGCAAGCAGCAAAGCAATTACTTCATTAACATTAATAACCTTTGAACTTTTTTAATAAAAAACTTAACATTGCAAACCAAACATTAACTTCTTTGCTTACCTGTTTTTGTTTTTTTTTAACTTACCTCCCGAGGACAAACCTCTCCTCCCCCATGGAACAATGTGCGAAGTGCAAATCGCACAGAGTTGTGGCGAAATACATTACGCAATTTGTCCCAAGTGAAAGGAGAGGTTTCTGGCAGCCCTGTGTATTAGGGTCTCTGGAAACCCGATGTTTGGTTTCACACTGCATATTGACATATCTGGTGGGTCGAGCCCGCCGCACCGTATCGTCCAAAACAGACCTTCAGGCAATACCACAAGAGTAGCATTCGGCCTAGTAATGAACTGCGTCGCCATAGACTAACATGACTTCCGGGCCGATCGATATTGCCACAGAAGCCACGCAGTAACGTAGGCATGCACTAGCGTTAAGTCAAGCACTTCCGGCGTAGGGGGGGACCGCAAAGTGTGACTTGCTAGGCATTTTGCCCTAACGCATCGCAGCAGTGTGAAATAGCACTGAGAGACCCTTGTGTGCCTACCGCTGTGTGTGGAGTTCCCTACTCTCTAATAGTGTACCTGCTCGTGGTACCTCTCAAAACACTCCCCTAGGCATAGGCCAGGCTGGTCAGGACAGGTGGGACAATAAACAGTGGTGTCACGCCTTATTCCAGCCCTGCTGCAGACACGACAGCGTTTTCTTCGGATTCGTTGACCTGGGGTAGTCGGAATTGGATAGGCGTAATGCCTTCCATGCAGCCGGCTAGTTGCATCTTGGGGTTGGGCCACGGCACCTCCTGGATACAGGAGTTCCATCACGATCTGTTTATTAAATTGAATAAACGAGCCAGTTCTCCCAGCCTTACTGTAGAGAACAAAGCTGTTGTAAATTGCCAATTGAATGAGGTAAAAAGACACTTTTTTATACCAGCGTCTTGTTTTTCGGGCAACTAAATAGGGCGCTAACCTCTAGTCATTGAAGTCCACCCCTCCCATGTTAGTATTATACTCGTGGACGACAAGGGGTTTTTCAATGACCTCAGGTCGTGTCTGCGTGAATGGTGGACAGGTAGTAAACCTCCCTCTTGTCCTTCCATTTCACCGCGAGCAGGTCGTCGGCACACAAGGCGGCCCTCTGCCCCCGTTGAAGTCTGGTGGTAATGAGCCGTTGGGGGAAGCCCCGGCGACTAGGCCGCACGGTGCCACAGCATCGGATTTTTTCTATTTTTAAGTGCTGAAAGAGGGCCACACTTGTGTAATAATTGTCCACAAAAAGATGGAACCCCTTCTGGAACAAGGGTGACACCAAGTCCCACACAACCTTTCCACTGCTCCCCAGGTAGTCAGGGCATCCGACCGGCTCCAATTTTGAGTCTTTTCCCTCATAGACCCTAAAATAAGATGTATAGCCTGTGGCCCTTTCACAGAGTTTATACAGTTTCACCCCATACCGGGCGCGCTTGTTTGGGATGTACTGTTTGATGCGAAGGCGCCCGGTAAAGCGTATGAGGGACTCGTCTACGCAGATGTCCTGGTCAGGGGTATAAGCATCTGCAAATCTGGATGACAGGTGGTCTATGAGGGGTCGAATTTTGTGAAGCCGGTCAAAAGCAGGGTGGTCACTTCGATGACAGGTTTCGTTGTCATTGAAGTGCAGGAAGCGCAGGATGTTCTCAAATCGTGTCCTGGACATGGCAGCAGAGTACAGGGGAACATGATGTGCTGGGTCCGTAGACCAATAAGACCGCAACACATTCTGCTTTACTAGTCCCGTGTGAAGGAGAAGGCCCAAAAAAATTTTAATTTCTGAAACTTGGACTGGTTTCCACCGAAAAGGCTGGGCAAGGAACTTTTCCGGATTGGCGGTTATATATTGTGTGGCCTTACGGTTGGTCTCTGCCACAATTAAGTCCAAGAGATCCTGGGTGAAGAACAGATAGAAAAAGTCTAGGGCCGATCCTAGATTATCTGTCTCCACCTGGACTCCAGACTGGGCGGTGAAAGGGGGAAGTACGGGTGCGGCGGAATCAGGGGATTGCCAATTTGGGTTTGCCAGCACCTCTGGTAAATTAGGGGTAGTACGGGCCCGTCTTCTTGGTGGCTGCGACTGGGATCTTACTGCACGTGCCACCGAACCAGTTTCAACTTCCATGCTGGTGCTCGCCACTTCACCAGGGTTTACGGAAGTACTGGTGCTAGGTCCAGGAGATGTTGTGCTGCTGGTGCCTGCCCCACCATGAAATCTCAGACCAGCACGAACACCACTCTGCTGCCCTTGAGGCTGATCCTGCGCCACCTGCGGTCCAACAACATGGGGTGTGGTACGCCTGGCTTTAGCCGGGACCTCAACCTCGTCATCACTATCGGTCAGTGAGCCACTGCTCAATTCAGGTTCAAACTCTGACCCGGAAGATTCGTCGAATGAGGCGTCCCAATCGTCCTCATCCGACTGGGCCATGTACCTGAGAACCTCATCATCGGAATACCCCTTTCTTGCCATGGTGGGCTGCTAAATTTAGGGAGTATTTGAGAGGTAGAAAGCTGTGGTCACTGAGTTTTGATAAAAAAAAATAAATTAAAACTGAGGTTTACAGTGCCACAGCTATTGTACAGTGTTTTTTGCAGTGATCAGAAAAAAAATTCTGTCACTGCGGTGGGGCGGGCTGAACGCAAGTGCAGGCGAGCGATCAGGCCTGATCGGGCAAACACTGCGTTTTTTTTGTGGATCCTAGTGACCCTAATAGATTTGACTGCGATCAGTAATGATCACTTACAGATACTATATAGTACCAATGTTGATTAGCGACAGTGATGACGCTAATTAGTGACTGTGGTGCAGTGGGCTGAGCACTAACTGACACTTACAAAGGGGCCTAGCTAACTGGCCTAACTGCTAACACTAGTGATACTAAAAAAGTGACAGTTTTCACTGATCACTGTTTTTAGATCACTAGGATAGTGACAGGGTGGTGGTGGTGAGTGGGGAATCAGAGGCAATCAGAAACAATCACAGGACAATCAAAGGCAATCGCAGGCCAATCACAGGGCACTCAATTCACGGGACAATCAAAGCCAATCACGGGACAATCAAAGCCAATCACAGGCCAATCAAACCAATCACGGCACAATCAAAGCCAATCGCGGGACAAAGCCGATCACGGGACAATCAAAGCCAATCACGGGACAATCAAAGCCAATCACGGGACAATCAAAGCCAATCACAGGCCAATCAAAGCCAATCACAGGCCAATCAAAGCCAATCACAAGACAATCACGGGACAATCAAATACAATTACAGCACAATCAAATTGAATGTCAGCACAATCAAATGCAATTACAGCACAATCAATTACAATGCACTGGGAAGGTGATTGGGGGGGAGGGGGGGGGGGTCTGAGGGCGATCAGAGGGTGTGGGGGGTTGACTAGGTGTCCGCACGGGGCAGACTGGGTCCTGATCTGGTGGGTGGCAGACACAGGGGGTGACGATAGATCAGTGAGGGATTACAGGGGAGAATAGATGTAAACAATGCACTGGGGAGGTTATCAGCAGGGGGGGCTGAGGGCAATCTGAGGGTCTGGGTGGGTGATCAGGTGCCCCCAAGGGACAGTTTAGGGTCTGCTCTGATGGGTGGTGGTGACAAGGGGTGATAGGCAGGTGATAGACAGGTGATCAGTGGGTAAGGCAGCTGTATACAAACGTATACAGTATACTGGGGGGTGGTCTGGGGGGGATCTGAGGGTAGGGAGGGTGATCAGGGTACCCTAGGGGGCAGTTAGGGACCTACCCTAGGGGATAGCGTCCCTAGATAGTGACAGGGAGTGATTGATGGGTTTTTAGGTGGGTGGTGGGGTGCTAGCAGTGGTGTGCTGGGGTGGTCAGGGGGGGTTCTGAGGGCTGGGGTGGGCGATCGGGGGGTCTGTGTGGGGCAAAGAGTCTTTTGCTGCACTTATCTATTGGCTGCCTGTCCTCTCTGATGGTCGCACGACGAGTGACCATCAGCGGAGGAGGCAGCCAGTATAATACACTTTGTTACAATAACAAAGTGTATTATACACTCTGATTGGCCAGATCGCGCAAGTTTGAAACCCGCCGGCGCTGCTGATTGGCCGGCGGGTTTCTGAGTAGGGTGGGCGGAGCCTATTGCCGGCGGCGATCGCGTCATTGATGACGCGATCGCCGCACAGCCACCGCTGATGCTGCCCCCGCCGATGGGCGTATTGCGGTCGTTTGGGCCCGGACTTTGCCGCCGCCCATCGGCTGGGGGCGGTCCTCAAGTGGTTAAAATCAATTTCCGCTAACTTGTGACAAAAAAAAAAATCTTCTATGAACTCACCATACTCCTAACGGAATACCTTGGGGTGTCTTCTTTCTAAAATGGGGTAATTTGTGGGGTTCCTATACTGCCCTGGCATTTTAGGGGCCCTAAACCGTGAGGAGTAGTCTTGAAACCAAATGTCGCAAAATGACCTGTGAAATCCTAAAGGTACTCATTGGACTTTGGGCCCCTTAGCGCAGTTAGGGTGCAAAAAAGTGCCACACATGTGGTATCGCTGTACTCAGGAGAAGTAGTATAATGTGTTTTGGGGTGTATTTTTACACCTACCCATGCTGAGTGGGAGAAATATCTCTGTAAATGGACAATTGTGTGTAAAAAAAAATAAATTGTCATTTACAGAGATATTTCTCCCACCCAGCATGGGTATGTGTAAAAATACACCCCAAAACACATTATACTACTTCTCCTGAGTACGGCAATATCACGTGTGGCACTTTTTTGCAGCCTGACTGTGCTAAGGGGCCCAAAGTCCAATGAGCACCATTAGGCTTTACAGGGGTGCTTACAATTAGGCACCCCCCAAAATGCCAGGACAGTAAACACACCCCACAAATGACGGACATTTTGGAAAGTAGACACTTCAAGGTATTCAGAGAGGAGCAAAGTGAGTCCGTGGCAGATTTCATTTTTTTTTTTTTGTCGCAAGTTAGAAGAAATGGAAACTTTTTTTTTTTTGTCACAAAGTGTCATTTTCCGCTAACTTGTGACGAAAAATAAAATCTTCTATGAACTCACCATGCCTCTCAGTGAATACTTTGGGCTGTCTTCTTTCCAAAATGGGGTCATTTGGGGGGTATTTATACTATCCTGGAATTCAAGCACCTCATGAAACATGACAGGTGGTCAAAAAGTCAGTGATGCTTCAAAATGGGAAAAATTCACTTTTGGCACCATAGTTTGTAAACGCTATAACTTTTACCCAAACCAATAAATATACACTGAATGGATTTTTTTTTATCAAAGACATGTAGCACAATAAATTTGGACAAAAATGTATACAGAAATTTTACTTTATTTGAAAAATGTCAGCACAGAAAGTAAAAAAAAAACATTTTTTTTTACAAAATTCATGTCTTTTTTGATGAATATAATAAAAACTAAAACTTGCAGCAGCAATCAAATAGCACCAAAAGAAAGCTGTATTAGTGACAAGAAAAGGAGGTAAAATTCATTTAGGTGGTAGGTTGTATGACCGAGCAATAAACCGTAAAAGCTGCAGTGGTCTGAATGGAGAAAAAGGCTCTGGTCCTTAAGGGGCGAAAAGACTGTGGTCCTCAAGTGGTTACCAACCAAAATATGCTTCTGATGTAAAGAAAGATATTGCGATCTGAAATATTTTACAACTTGCAAACGCTGTATGGACTGTGAATAATTGCGCATGTGCGATTTCTGTAACATTTCCTGTCTGTCATTATTTATAACCGCTGGTGTTTGCTTTCCTCTGGGGGGGGATGTTATTAGTTGCCCAGTGGGGGAGGGGGGGGTTATTAGTTACGTCCGAGGTGGGTCATTAGTTGCCCACCAAGGGGGTGTGTGGGTTCATACTTCTTTCTGGGGGGGGGGGGGGTTATTAGTTGCCCACCAGGGGGGTTCTTTTTCCCTCCAGGGTGGGTAGGTTATTAGTTGTCCAGAAGAGGAGGGTTCTGTGTGAGAATAGGGTTAGGTTGGGTTGCATTTTCTGATACAAATACATTGAACTCATTGGTTAGGTTGCGCTTTCTGATAGCTATACGTGTAAATTATTGCAACCGATTGCAAAACATTATAAAGTTGTGAAAAACTACAGCCGGTGTGGTGAAAATTTTTGCAAAGCTCTTCCAAATGTCCATAGCAATACAGCCGTGGGAACTTGCCTTAATAGAATGTAAATCTAGCCATACACTGTTGGGCCAAATAAACAATGATTACTCTATTTAACCTCCTTAGCGGTAATCAGGAGTACAGCTCAGGGTGGAAAAAAATATGCCAGGAGCGATAACCCCAAGCTGAACTCGTGGTAGCCGCCGGAGATCTATGCAGAGCAATGTGCCAAATACTTTTGCAAACCACTGTATATCACTTGTTACTCTGCTTACCACCTTAAACCACTTCATTATAAATTAAATCTGAGATCTAATATCAATTTGTGCCACGCCTAGCTTAGTACTGCCAAATCCAATACAAACTGATGCTGCCATTGTTTACATATGACTCCTGCCTTTCCTGATCAGTGTCAATATAATCACTGCACATGGATCAGGAGGGGACTTTGTTTTTAATAGTTCTTTTTTGGATTCAATGTTTTCATTAAATGTAATGTCTCATCTATTAAAATGTTGTATGGTGCAGGGCCACCTTAAAGAGGAACTTTAACAAAGGATTGAATGCTATCCCAATCAGAAGCTGATACCCCTTTTCCTATGGGAAATCTTACCCTTATTTCAAATAGATGATCAGGGGGCTCTGTGTGGCTGATTTTGTGGAGAAACCCCTCCCACAGTGTGATGCTATGGTCATGACCATTTCCTTTCTGGGAACCTTGTTGAATCGTGGTAACTTTTTAGCCTACCGCATTATTAGGGGGTGTGGTTATAGATAATTGCAGTTGGTGCTGTCTGGTTCTTTTCTTGTCTGCCAGTAGTAAAGATGATGACATGCAGGCTCATTGTGGATCAAACCACATGAACGCATTCCATGGCAAATATCAATCATTTTTTGATCTCTCTTCTATTTTTAGCTTCTCACTTTGCAAGAAATAGAGTGGATTTTATGTGCGCTCATCATTTCCTGCATATAACAGCACCTGATTTATAATTGTCAGAATTTTTTTTTCTCATCCAGCATATGATATTAAACCAGCAGGTGGTTTAATTGTGGCTGAACAAACCAACATAAGCACACGCTCACATCTCCTTTTCCTGTGCAATACATTTATTAACAGATCTGTTTCTTTTCAGGAATAATCGTTAGTAATGAACAGGCAATGAAATCATCCCCTGCCTCGCTGTTCGTATGTCTGATCCCGCTCCATGACATGATGAACAGAGAATCTTCCAGTAATTAATACTGGCATGTTTTTCTTCATTGTCTAAACTTTTTGTAATCAGGAGCATAGGCAAACGCAGGGGGGGATTACAGCTGCCCAGAATCCCCCCTCAGACCAGGGCCGGTGCAGTGTCTGGGGACAGGCACAAGTTGAGACACCAGAGTATCTGCAAGTATCCTGCAGCTCTCAGCACCGTGCTGCTGCCGGCACTATGCTCCACCCCCTTTCTTTCCCTGCTACAGTTGACTTTGGATGTAGCAGCAGCGTGAGTATAGAGCATGGAGCAGCTCTGGGGAACTTAACAGAGCCAGGTATGAGCACAGCCCTGTGCCCTGCTGTGTGAATGCTTCACTTTCCCCTATATTAGCAATGTCAGCTGTCCTCATTATTATCTGTATCCAAACTGCTCCTGATCCATCCTGTTCTCCTTTGCGAGCAGATTGGACATTTAGGAAATAATTGTCAGATCCTGTCAGTCGGACGGGAAATTGCATTATGCGTACCCAGCATGCTGTCCTGCCATATTATTATACTGTGTTGGACGTGGCTGAGGGAGACCTTTCAGGAATCCTAATCTTGAAAATCCTGGGTTTGCCCCTGAGGAGATCATTCCAGCTGATCAAACGAGTTTAAGCAAATCTGAATTGAATAATTAAACTTTATTCTCTAATTGCTAAAACAACACAAAAAGTATAATCTCACAGCCCCAAAGATATATAGTGCAAAACCTATATTAGCAGTCATCATTCTTGTATATTGGTATTATGTCTCTCTGTCACATATGAGACATAACAAATGTTTTCTCCTTTTCTTCTAAGTTAACCAATAAATGGTATCATCCTGATTCTAAACTTCTCAATAAATCTACTAAAGAATGAGTTTATTTGCGCTCATTGCCTGCAGGTAGACATTTTTAATATTGTGGGTTCCAATCTAATTCTTCTGAATTTTTATATAAAATTACTATTTAAAGGGACTCCGAGCAGTGCAGAAACTATGGAAAGATGCATATCATTTTAAAGCTCTCTTTCTCCTCTTTCCAATGATATATAAACCACCACCCTACGTCTTTTAGTTTTCGCTATTTTCGCGATTGAAATTGCCGCGACCGCAATTTCGATCGCGAAAATAGAGAAAACTAAAAGGTGTAGGGCAATGATTTAGGTGTCGTCAGAAAGAGGAGAAAGAGAGCTTTAAAATGATATCCATCAAGCCATAGTTATATTGTATTACACAGGACGACACTTTCCCCAGTGTCAGCAGCTCCATTCTGCTGCATGCAGCTGCTGACTTTGACAAAAAGTCGCCGCTGCAATTTCAATCGCGAAAATAGCGAAAACTAAAAGGCGTAGGGTGGCGGTTTATATATCATTGGAAAGAGGAGAAAGAGAGCTTTAAAATGATGTGCATCTTTCCATAGTTTCTGCACTGCTCGGAGTCCCTTTAAATGTGATTCCATATTCATCTGATACATAATAGCAGAATAGTCCTACTTAGAAGTAATATAAATAACTTATAATGTTTGTACTGAGCAACAGGTTGACAGATAAATAAAAATATTTATATCGTGAAAACAATCTTAATGTTTGTGTTAATTAACACAGTTGAGAAAATATTTGCTCCAAGCAAACCAGGTGAACAGGTGAATGTTTTTTTGGTTTTGTTTTTTAAAAAAAAGAAAACATGCTACATTTATTGAAACAGCAAGTAGACAGTACAATGGAAGATGAATCATACAATAGGTACAGCACCAATAAAGAACAGTACATGTACAATACAAGTATATACTGTATGCCAACGCGAAACATGATGCAAACTACTTAAAGGAGTACGGGAACCTTAAAAATAAAAGCGTTTACCTAATTTGGGGCTTCTAACGCCCCCCCCCCCCCCCCCCGCAGATGTCCTGTGCATGCACCGGTACTCTACAATGCTCCGGTCCCTACCGCGGCTCACTTACGTTTTTTTGTAAACGCAAAACAACTGCACCTGCTCGGCCCTATCTGCACGCGTCAATGGCTATAATTACTAGGTAATTCTTGGCAGTGTTGATCCAGTGATTGTAGCTGATTGTCGAGTCATGAAGGATTTTTTTTTCCTATTTAGAGATGATTAATCCAAACCATGAGGGTTTCTTTTTTTACCATTCTTTGGATCAACTGAGATATATGAGGGCCAGGCCCGCCATCAGAAATTCTTGGGCCCCCCTCACTCTTCTTTGCCCCCACATGGCAAATCACAATCTTTGATAGCCTGAACACACTAAGTCTGTGGACCATATGCAACTCATGTTTTCTCTTAGGTGAAAAATGTTCATCTTTGATTTAAAATAACTTTGCAATGGAAAAAAGTATCAAAAGGTAGGTAAAAAGTACTATCAAAATAATTTTGAGTATTATTTTTGCTTGCTGTTGGTTTAAAATGCATTTTATTGACAAGTTTTAAAACATCACCTAGGAAAAAACACAGGTGAAAAAGTGAATTGCATATGGCCCCATATGTCTGAAAATCGCAATTGCTGATGCCAGCATCTTATGATTTTTTGCACAATTATTTTAGCGCCTCCCGGCGGTTACCTGTGCTTTGCAATTTTTTTTTAAAGCACTTTTGCAGAGCAATTTGTTTTTTCACTTCCTGACACAAGTCAGGAAGTGAACTCTCTGGACTCGGAAATGAATAAATACAATGTATTTATTCTTAAAAGTGATGGGGAAAGCGCTATATAAAGCGGTTTTTCAAGCATCTTGCGATTTCCCTATTCCTTCCATTGAAGCAAATCGCCCCAAAATTGGTACAAGCAGCGCTTTGGTGAGCGCATCGGAATCGAACCACTCAGATGTGAACACTCTCATAAGGAATCATTGCACAAGTGCTTTTAGGGTGATTTTGAAAATCGCCGGAGCTTAAAAAAAAGCCGAAAAAGCCCTTAGTGTGAACAAGCCCTAACTGCACTTTCGCAGAACGTTCCAAGTCATGGGAGCACATAGGAGGCACGCAGCCCAGAACATTGCATGCACACTGCCCTGCAACCCAGCTGGATTGTGCAGGAGCCCAACGGGTGGAACTGAAAGGGTATTGAGGGAGCTGACGGACTTCAGGGGGCTGGAAGGAGCCCCAGGTAAATAATAACCCCTTTCTCCCATTTGACTCAGGTTTTTTTATTCACTATGAACTAAGGTAACTCCTGGATGAGCCTCCCAGCACCTCTCACATTAATGGGCAGCCAGAAGGATAGACACAGACTGAAGCTAGGGCCCATGTGTGCCACTGTTCGCCCTGCCCAAGATTTACTTGGGCTCCATAAAGCAGACCCCCCTGTGACACCCTGGAGCAGGCTAGCGTTGTGCCATATTTCCTGGTTTAACTCGGCAGATGGATGTCTGTTTTTCAACTTTGTAACTAACGCAGTGCATCCGGAAAGTATTCACAACACATCACTTTTTCCACATTTTGTTATGTTACAGCCTTATTCCAAAATGAATGAAATTCATTTTTCCTCATCATTCTACACACAACATCCCATAATTACAATGTGAAAAAAGTTTACTTAATTTTGGCAAATTAATAAAAATACAAAAAACGAGAAAGCATATGTACATACACAGTGGTGTGAAAAACTATTTGCCCCCTTCCTGATTTCTTATTTTTTTGCATGTTTGTCACACTTAAATGTTTCTGCTCATCAAAAACCGTTAACTATTAGTCAAAGATAATATAGTTGAACACAAAATGCAGTTTTAAATGATGGTTTTTATTATTTAGTGAGAAAAAAAACTGAAAACCTACATGGCCCTGTGTGAAAAAGAAATTGCCCCCTGAACCTAATAACTGGTTGGGCCACCCTTAGCAGCAACAACTGCAATCAAGCGTATGCGATAACTTGCAACGAGTCTTTTACAGCGCTCTGGAGGAATTTTGGCCCACTCATCTTTGCAGAATTGTTGTAATTCAGCTTTATATGAGGGTTTTCTAGCATGAACCGCCTTTTTAAGGTCATGCCACAACATCTCAATAGGATTCAGGTCAGAACTTTGACTAGGCCACTCCAAAGTCTTCATTTAGTTTTTCTTCAGCCATTCAGAGGTGGATTTGCTGGTGTGGTTTGCGTCATTGTCCTGCTGCAGCACCCAAGATCGCTTCAGCTTGAGTTGACGAACAGATGGCCGGACATTCTCCTTCAGGATTTTTTGGTAGACAGTAGAATTCATGGTTCCATCTATCACAGCAAGCCTTCCAGGTCCTGAAGCAGCAAAACAACCCCAGACCATCACACTACCACCACCATATTTTACTGTTGGTATGATGTTCTTTTGCTGAAATGCTGTGTTACTTCTTTGTCAGATGTAACGGGACACGCACTTTCCAAAAAGTTCAACTTTTGTCTCGTCGGTCCACAAGGTATTTTCCCAAAAGTCTTGGCAATCATTGAGATGTTTTTTAGCAAAATTGAGACGAGCCTTAATGTTCTTTTTGCTTAAAAGTGGTTTGCGCCTTGGATATCTGCCATGCAAGCCGTTTTTGCCCAGTCTCTTTCTTATGGTGGAGTCGTGAACACTGACCTTAATTGAGGCAAGTGAGGCCTGCAATTCTTTAGATGTTGTCCTGGGGTCTTTTGTGGCCTCTCGGATATGTTTTCTCTGAGCTCTTGGGGTAATTTTGGTCGGCCGGCCACTCCTGGGAAGGTTCCTCACTGTTCCTTGTTTTTGCCATTTGAGGATAATGGCTCTCACTGTGGTTTGCTGGAGTCCCAAAGCTTTAGAAATGGCTTTATAACTTTTACCAGACTGATAGCTCTCAATTACAGTACTTTTGTTCTCATTTGTTCCTGAATTTCTTTGGATCTTGGCATGATGTCTAGCTTTTGAGGTGCTTTTGGTCTACTTCTCTGTGTCAGATAGCTCCTATTTAAAGAGGAACTGTAACGACAAAACGGCCCCTGGGGGGGTACTCACCTCGGGTGGGGGAAGCCTCCGGATCCTAATGAGGCTTCCCACGCCGTCCTCCATCCGTCAGGGGTCTCGCTGCAGCCCTCCGTGCAGCGGTGACGTAATATTTACCTTCCTGGCTCCTGCGCAGGCGCTCTGACGGCTGTCGGCGCCGAAGTAGGCAGAAATACCCGATCGCCGTCGGGTCTGCTCTACTGCGCAGGCGCAAGTTTCCGGCGCCTGCGCAGTAGAGCGGACCCGACGGAGATCGTGTATTTCCGTCTATTTCCGTGCCGAAAGTCGCCACAGCGCCCCCGCTGGAGCCAGCAAAGGTAAATATTGAACTGACAGTCGGCACAGTCGCCGGCTGTTCGGAGGGCTGCGGCGAGACCCCCGTGGGACAGAGGTCGGCGTAGGAAGCCTCATTAGGATCCGGAGGCTTCCCCCACCTGAGATGAGTACCCCCCAGGGGATCTTTTTAATGTTACAGAGTCTCTTTAAGTGATTTCTTGATTGAAACATGTGTGGCAGTAATCAGGCCTGGGGGTGACTACAGAAATTGAACTCAGGTGTGATAAACCACAGTTAAGTTATTTTTTAACAAGGGGGGCAATCACTTTTTCACACAGGGCCATGTAAATTTGGAGTTTTTTTTCTCACTAAATAATAATAAACCATCATTTAAAACTGCATTTTGTGTTCAACTATGTTATCTTTGACTAATAGTTAACGGTTTTTGATGAGCAGAAACATTTAAGTGTGACAAACATGTAAAAGAATAAGAAATCAGGAAGGGGGCAAATAGTTTTTCACACCACTGTAAATATTCACAGCCTTTGCCATAAAGCTTGAAATTAAGCTCAGGTGCATCCTCTTTCCTCTGATCATCCTTGAGATGTTTCTGCAGTTTAATTAAAGGCCACCGGTGGTAAATTCAGCTGACTGGACATGATTTGGAAAGGCACACACTTGTCTGTATACTGTAAGTTCCCTCCATTGGCAGTTCATGTCTGAGCACCATCCAAGCATGAAGTCAAAGGACTTCTCTGTCAACCTCCAAGACAGGATTGTCTTGAGGCACAAATCTGGATTACAGAAACATTTCTAATGCTTTGAAGGTCCCAATGAGCACAGTGGCCTCCACCATTCATAAGTGGAAGATGTTCGCATCCACCAGGACTCTTCCTGGTTGGCCATCTAAACTGGGTGATTAGGTTAGAAGGGCCTTAGTCAGGTAGGTGACCAAGAACCCAATGGTCACTCTGTCAAAACTCCAGAGGTTATCTGTGTAGAGAGGAGAAACGTCCAGAAGGACAACAATCTCTGCAGCAATCCACTAATCAGGCCTGTATGGTAGTGTGACCAGCCGGAAGCCACACCTTAGTAAAAGGCACATGAGAGCCCACCTGGAGTTTGCAAAAAGGCACCTGAAGGACACTCAGAAACAAAATTCTCTGGTCTGATAAGACAAAGATTGAACTCTCTAGTGTGAATTCTAGGCGTCATATTTGAATGAAACCAGGCACTGCTCTTCACTAGACCAATACCATCCCCACAGTGAAGCATGGTGGTTGCAACATCATGCTGTGGGGGTGGTTTTCAGCAGCAGAAATCGTGAGATAGTATCATATTCAAAAAGACTTGAGGTTGTTATTGCTGCCAAAGGTGCATCAACAAAGGCTGTGAATATTTATGTTCATGAGTTCTCATTTTTTTTTATAAATTTAACAAAACCATTAGTAAACTTTTTTTTCACATTGTCATTATGGGGTGTTGTGTGTAGAATTCTGAGGAAAAGAATGAATGGAGTATATAAAAAACTGATTGCACGAAATTGCAACACACATATGATTCCAATAAACTGTTAGCAGGTGACGGCAGTCTATGGTGGACGACACAACGCGCAAAGGATGCTATAATTTGTGTCATTTTCGCGGACACAAGTGTGGCCTTTCCCTAACTGTGTCTCTCTCACAGTAGTTCTGTGTTACCTCAGTTATGTGTTCTGAGGTGACAGGAACTACTGTGAGGTAAATCACGAAAATTTGCCCGCAGTGCATGCTGATAAAGTTGGGTGCCACCCTAGGGGCCCATGTAAAATGCTGCTAATATCGGCTATAACACTAAACTTGGGTGCCGAAGTATCCCAATAAAATAGCGGCTGACAGGATTGCCCACTATAGAAACTGCTGCTATAAATATAGCACCTGCTGTTTATAGCTGCAGTTTCTACAGAAGGTGGACTCTGGCGCTCAAATTTACTGTTATAGCCACTATTAGCAACATTTTACATGGGCACCTATAGTGGAGCCCATTAGTATTCGGTATAGATTGGGGAGGATTAGTGTTAGGGGCCTGTGTGGGGTGGCTAGGGTTTTAGCACTTAATCACTTGCTCTCAGTTAAAACTGATTTTCAAAGTAATTCCCATGTTTTCCTATGGTACAGTTCCCACTATACGCATTTTAACTGAAATCTTTTTCACAACGCACTGCTATGGAAAAAAGGCGTACTAACGCGTACCAATGCATTGAGTGTGAAAAGGGCCCTTAGTATTAAGCCTAGATAGAGCATATCTATAATAGCGCTGCAAGGAAAAATGGGTGCAAAAATAACTGTAATGGGCAGAAAATAATTAGTAATTTTACCAATATTCTATTTTCCTCTATAGTACAATATCAGTAATTTAACTGAAAATATACTATCTCCCACGTACCCTAACTCTCACCTGCATCCTCCGCTAACTATGCCTAACCTTAACCACTCCTCAATTACTCCAAACCCCAACCACCCACCGCCTACTCCAAACATTAACCAGCCCCTATCGGAATAAACTGCGAAAAGGCCATAGATGTACCTTGAGAACAATGTATTGCTGTGCATCCAGTTTGTTATCCAATTACGTATATGTGACCTCATTTTAATCAAGTTGTAGAATAAATATTTAAGTGTTTTATGGCTTGGACCCCGTCACATAAAAAATAGGTAGAGACAAACTCAATCCATCACCAAAAAAATGTCATTTCACTGATGAAATAAATTCCTTTCAAGACATCTGTGTATATATATATATCTCACTGATCTCAGCAAATGTAACAGCACTCTTTTACCTCATTTTGTGGAGATGTGTACCGGTATATGGACAACTGAACTATGGCAAAGGTGAGCCTGCACAGAGAGTGGTGTGTAGGTCTGTCTAAGTGTCTGCAAAGGAAATTTTGTGTGTGTCATTCATGTAAGAGTATACTGCTGTCATTGCAGCAAGTAAGCGTTTTTTGAGTTGTCTACCATGTCCGGAAATTCATAGTTGGCTGTTTCCTAAAATATTGAGTTAAATTTAACACAAATTTACACAATGGCTTGTGGTATATTAATTACCTTTTACTTGGACCATAACTAAAATAATAATGCTGCCAGCTCTGATAGCCCTACCTACATGCAATTCTGACACTAAAAACTTGTACACATGCTGGATGAAACTCGGGTTTCTAGGAATCTGGCATTACTACTGGGAAGATTGATGCCCCCCCCCCCCCCCCCTTCCCCTATGTCTTGTCTAGCAATCAGCCTTGCAGAATGATTTGGCCGAGGATTAGCTGAGTGCATTGTTCTCCCCACTCACCTCTCCCACTGCGTGACATCAGTCCCGCGCCACTCCCTTGGACTTCCCCCCCCCCCCCCGCCCATGAATATTAACAAAACATGTTACTAGCCTGCAAGATACCGACGCTTCTGTGTACAATGTCGCCAGAGAACCGAGTCCCAATCCCTGCTGGGCGAGATAACTCGTACGCTTATGTATGAGGCTTAACACTACCTGAACCATTATAATACTTGCCCTAATGTGACCTGGCCTTCCGTATCTGTGAAATAAATGATGTCTAGCATTGGCGTTCCGACCATAGGGCGCAGGGGGCGTAGCGCCCCGGGTGACTGACAGCCAGGGGGGTGTCGCCACGACCCCCCATAGATGCAGGAGGGGAAGAGCAGCACTAGAAGGAGGGGTGACAGGGATAGCGGTGGGGAGGGGGACATATCCCCCCTTCCCTCGGGTCCCCTCCTTCTGCCAATGATTGGAGGTGCAGAAGAGGCACGTGACGGCGACGCAGCATTCCAGCGGCTGATACGCGGAAGTGATGTGAGTATTCTCCACCTGCCCGCCCTGCCTGTTTGCTGCCCGCTGCCTGCATTTTGGAGGGGAAGAGAGGCAGAAGGAGGGGACCTAGGATACTACCTAGCACGGGGGGGGGGCACTATACCAGCTACAATGGGGGCCACTATACTAGCTATACTGGGGGCAACTTTACTAGCTACCTTGGGGCCACTATACTAGCTACACTGGGGGCAGCTATACTACCTTCACTGGGGGCCACTATATTACCTAAACTGGGGGCCACTATACTAGCTATACTGGGGGCAACTATGGGGGCCACTATACTAGCTATATGGGGGCAGCTATACGGGGGTCACTATACTAGCTATACTGGGGGCCACTATACTAGCTACACTGGGGGCAGCAGCACTACCTACATTGGGGGCAGCAGCTATGCTGCCTATCCTGGGGGCAACTATACTAGCTATACTGAGAGCAGCTATATTGGGGCAACTATACTACCTTCACTGGGGGCAACTAGCTACGTATACTGGGGGCAACTGTGCTAGCTACCTATACTGGGGGCAGTGGCGGTGCCAGGGGGTGCTTTGGGTGCTGAAGCACCCCTAAAATAAATTCTTTAAGCACCCCCCAGCGTGAACTGACTTTTGGCGTCTAATAGACGCCATGTCAGTTCACCGCAGCAGCAGGCGGCAGAGCAGGGCTACGGTAAAATGGCGTCCGAAGCCCTGCTCTGGAGACTTTGAGTCTGCAGTGCAGGGCTTCGGGCGCCATTTTCCCGTAGCCCTGCTCTCAGCGCGGGAGTTTCAGTTGCTGGCTGCAGAGGATCGTGGGAGCTGCGCGCCGGACGGAGGCCGGGACAGGAGCTCTGCTTCAGGTGAGTAAATGTTGTTTTTTTTTAATTTATATTAGCAGCCAGGTGTATCGGGTATGTTCTGGCCAGGTCTGCTACACGACTGAAGTGTTTTCTGGCCAGGTCTGCCAAACGATTTCATCTATTTTCTGGTGAAATCTGCTACATGATTGCATGTATTTTCTGGTCAAATCTTCCACATGATTGTATGTATTTTCTGGTCAAATCTGCCAACGCGATTACACGTATTTTCTGGTAAAATCTGCCAACATGATTGCATGTATTTTTTTGTTAAATCTGCTACATGATTGCATGTATTTTCTGGTCAAATCTGCTACATGATTGCATGTATTTTCTGGGCAAATCTGCCGACATGATTGCACGTATTTTCTAATCAAATCTGCTGACATGATTGAACTATTTTCTGGTCAAATCTGCCGACATGATTGAACATGTTTTTTGGTCAAATTTGCAAACATGATTGAACGTATTTTCTGTGCAAATCTGCTCACATTACGTGTAATGTTTCTTGAGAAAACCTGCACAATTATGTGAATTTTCTGGGGAAAGGGTCACCAAAACTTGGGCCCACTGTCTTTGCGTTGCACTTTTAAAGGGAACCCGAGGTGAGAATAATATTGAGGCTGCCATATTTATCTCCTTTTAAGCAATGCTCTGCCTTTAATTCTTTCAACCATAGACCCTGAACAAGCATGCTTGTTTCTGGTGTAATACAGTTCACTACTGCAGCCAAATAGATCAGCAGGGCTGGCAGGCAACTAGTATTGTTTAAAAGGAAATAAATATGGCAGCCTCCATATCACTCTCACCCCGGGTTCACTTTAAATTACAGTTAGCTCTGCCTTCATCTGGTCATGGCCAAGCCCATTTCTGCATGTTATAGCCCCACCCATTTTTGCCCCTTTACTTTTATTTTGGGGGGGGGGAGGGGGGTGTCTTATAATACCCAGCCCCAGGTGTCAAATGTCCTAGGTACGCCACTGATGTCTAGTACCTGGAGTACAGATATTTTAGTTGTGGTATGTCATGAATATATTATCCTAAAGAGGTCAGGAAGTGTGTTATGGTAAATTTGGCAAAATAACAGCAAATGGTTTGTGAAAAAAGATGTGAATGACATGTCTGTAACTGAACAATGTATCCCTTTTAAGTTAACATTATCTTAGCAAGTAATAAAATAAAGTATGTAATAAGATTTTCTGCTATGAGTAATATGCGCGTACAATTTATTGAAAAAGGTTTTTTGTTTTTACAAAAAAAAACTCAGCTCTAATCTATGCTAGAAATGTCACTACACTGTTTCACAGTGCTAGGACTCCCTCTACTGGTAAGATACAGGGCCCTAAACATACAGCCAGTCATAAAGGCCTATCATCGGTGAAAAGAGATGAGATTGAATTACAACATTTATCCTACGAATTATATGCTAGGTAACCCCATCGTGTATTGACTGCTGACATGTGGGGTTGCAAACATTGCCTTTCTTTCACATTAAATTGCAGTCCTAAAGGTGCTCAATGGCCGGCAGATGGCTGAATTGCGCACTTGAAAGAGGCCTCAATGCATAAAAGAACTTTGCTTAGCTCTAGATGTCTGAAACAACTTACCTGCAGATTTCCTGAAAACGTGTGCAAGTGTAATAAACTAATGCTATCACCTTTATACCCCTATATACCTCTAGCAAGAATCCTTAGGCCTCGTTCACATCAGGGCCGTTTCTGTGCGCTTTTCAGAGCGCATTGCCCTGTGCGTTCTGCAAGGTATTGATTTTCCCATGTAATTAAATGTGCCTGGTTCACATCTATGCGCTGCGCTCAGCTGTGTTACAAAAATGTAGTGTTGCATGCATTGCTGTGCGTTGAGCTGTAAAGCGCATATCAATGCAAGCAGTGGCGTCACTAGGCAGTTTGATCTGGGGCACCGCCCCCGAACCTGTTGCCAAGGTGCCCCGGATCAATTATGTCCGGAGTGCCCCGTGAGCTGCGCTCCCATGCTCCGAGTCCTCTCAGACCTCAGATTGCGGTGACTCCGCCCACCCTTCACTCCCTCAGCAGCTGCTTACCTCTGCCTCGATTCCAGCGTGGAGCCTGGAGCGCACAGCCGCAGACCTCTCTCTTCCTCCTCTGTTCCCCCTAGTGACCGGCTTCTGCTAATGACACTGATCGCATCATTTGCAGAAACCGAGCATTGGCGGAAACAGCAGGAGGAAGAGATTGGTCTGCGACTGTGTGCTCCAGGCTGGAATCGAGGCAGAGGCAAGCAGCCGCTGCATGCAGATGAGCAGGGGGATGTGCGGGGGGACCAGCAGGGGACGTGCAGGCGGACTAGCGGGGGGGGGGGGGGGATGCAGGGGGGAGAGGGAGTGAAGGGCGGCCCCTAAACCTACCTGCATACACTGAAAGCCCCATACCTACCCATCTATACTGAGGACCCCTAAGTACCTACCTACCTATTTACCTACCTGTACAAACCTCATATCTACCTATTTTGAGAACCCATACCTACCTACCTATACTGAGGACCCATACCTACCTACCTATACGGAATGCCCCATACCTACCTACCTATACTGAGGACCCCATACCTACCTATACTGAAGGCCCCCTACCTACCTACCTATACAGAGGACCCCATACCTACCTACACTGAAGGCCCCATACCAACCTACCTATACCGAGGACCCCATACCTACCTACCTATAATGAAGGCCCCATGCCTACCTACCCATACTGAGGACCCCATACCCATCTATCTTTACTGAAGGCCCCTATACCTACCTACCTATACTGAAGGCCCCATACCTACCTATATTGAAGGCCCCATACCTACCTACATATACTGAAGGCCCCATACCTACCTACCTATACTGAGGACCCCATACCTACCTACCTATACTGAAGGCCCCCTACCTACCTATAATAAGGACCCCTTAACTACACTGAAGGCCCCTATACCTACCTACCTACCTATACTGAAGGCCCCATATCTACCTTCCTACACTGAAGGCCCCATACCTACCTACCTATACTGAGGTCCCCATACCTACCTATATTGAAGGCCCCATACCTACCTATACTGAGAACCCCATGGGCAGCAGCAGAAGTTTTCAGAAGCTGGGAATCAGCAGAGGACCCTGAGACTGGCTGGAACTGGAGCTTAACATCAGGAGGCTGGACAGTCAGGATGGCAGGAGGCAGAAAAGCGTCAGGTGAAACTCCAAGTTGGACAACAGACTGGAGGTCAGTAAACTGGTTAGATGTAGCGAACTGGTTGGCATCAGGCAAGGCAACAGATGGGTTGGCATCAGGCAAGGCAACAGACAGGTTGGCATCAGGCAAGGCAACGGACTGGTTGGCATCAGGCAAAGCAATAGACTGGTTGGCATCAGGCAAAGCAGTAGACTGGTTGGTGTCAGGCAAAGCAATAAAGTGGTTGGGAATAGGTAAGGCAACAGGCAAAACAGCAGACTGGTTAACATTAGGCAGGGCAACAGACAGGTTGGCATCAGGCAGGGCAACTGGCTGGGCCTTAGGCAAAACACATAGCTGGGCCGCTGGCAAAGCACCTGGCTGGGCCATAGACAGAGTACCTGGAAGGAACCCTGATATGGCCTAAGCGTCTGTGGTGGATGGGCAGCAGCAGAAGTCTCTGGTGGCTGGGCAGCAGCAGAAGTCTCTGGTGGCTGGGCAGCAGCAGCAGAAGTTTTCAGAAGCTGGGAATCAGCAGAGGACCCTGAGACTGGCTGGAACTGGAGCTTAACATCAGGAGGCTCGACAGTCAGGATGGCAGGAGGTAGAAAAGTGTCAGGTGAAACTCCAAGTTGGACAACAGACTGGAGGTCAGTAAACTGGTTAGATGTACCGAACTGGTTGGCATCAGGTAAGGCAACAGATGGGTTGGCATCAGGCAAGGCAACAGACAGGTAGGCATCAGGCAAGGCAACAGACAGGTTGGCATCAGGCAAAGCAACGGATTGGTTGGCATCAGGCAAAGCAACAGACTGGTTGGCATCAGGCAAAGCAAGACTGGTTGGCGTCAGGCAAAGCAATAGACTGGTTGGCGTCAGGCAAAGCAATAAAGTGGTTGGGAATAGGTAAGGCAACAGGCAAAACAGCAGACTGGTTAACATTAGGCAGGGCAATAGACAGGTTGGCATCAGGCAGGGCAACTGGCTGGGCCTTAGGCAAAACACATAGCTGGGCTCTGCCAAAGCACCTGGCTGGGCCATAGGCAGAGTACCTGGAAGGAACCCTGATATGGCCTGAGCGGGCTGGAGCAAAGCCTGAGCGGGCTGGATGCAAAGTCTCTGTGGGCTGGATGCAAAGTCTCTCTGGGTTGGATGCAAAGTCTCTGTGGGCTGGATGCAAATTTTTGCAGGCTGAATGCAAGTCTCTGCAAACTGAATCAAAGTCTCTGCAGGTTGCAAAGTAATAGCAGAGGACTGTATAGAAGGCAAGATGGATGGAAACGGCACCGGAGATAAGGCAAGTGAAGGCTGCACCGGAGATGAGGCAAGTGGAGGCTGCACAGGAGATGAGGCAGATGGAGGCTGCACAGGAGATGAAGCGGATGGAGGCTGCACCGGAGAGATGGAGGCTGTAGGAAAGTACTTGCGTTTTGGTTTCTTTTTCATAGTCAGCATTGAAACTGGGGCAGACTTGAATGCAGTTACTGGATACGGTGTGGACCAAGGCGTAGATCTGATAGCTGTTTGCTTAGAAGCAGATTTCTTCTGATCAATAGAGACAGGCAAGTCATAATTCAGATTTAGTTACTATTGGTAATGTAGGTACTAGTTGTTTAACTGTTGCAGGCTGTGAGTATTGGACATGGTTCGAGGTATATGAAGGGTTAACAGGAGGAAGAGAGTGAAAATGAGAGGACAGAATCTCAGACCAGGCATCAATTAGCTTAGAGGCTGATTCACGCTTGCAGAAGTTTATGCAACACCAGAGACTCAGTCGCACGCATACAGGCTCTTATAAATTCCTCCACTTGATTGGTATAATATTCAACAAACCTCTTCCTATCCCTCCTCAAATAATCAAATAAATGTTCAATTTGATCAGAATTAAAAATAAACTCAAAAAGCCATCAGAATTAAAAATAAACCCCTCTGCGCTCCCCTCCAGCACTGATTATGCAGGCGGCGGGCAGCGGCGGCAGATACATACCTTCCGTGCGCTCCACGGATGCTCCTGTCTCCAGCCTCGGACGCGACTTCCTGTTTATACAGGAAGTTGCGTCAGAGGCTAGAGAGAAGAGCATCGGTGGAGCGCACGGAAGGTATGTATCTCCCGCCGCCTGCATAATCAGTGCTGGCGGGGAGCGCAGAGGGGAGAGCCTGAGGTGAGGGAGGGGGAGCCCATCCCCCCTCCTCACTGATGTGCCACCAAGCTCTCCCCTCATGCTCCCACCCCGGAAGGGTTTGGGGGCCCCCTGTGACGTAGGGCTTGGGCGGGCCCCATAGCAACGCTATGGTTGCTATGGTGATTGCTACGCCCCTGGGATCAAACAATCCATCCTTAACAAGACCATAAACCTGGCTAATTAACTTCAGCAGATCTTCCATATTAGTCATCCACTGTACAAAGTTGGCCTTTATGGAAGAGTGGCAAGAGGAAAGGCATTGTTAACAGAAAGCATAAGAAGTCCCATTTGCAGTTTGCCACAAGCCATGTGGGGGACACAGCAACCATGTGGAAAAAGGTGCTCTGGTCAGATGAGACCAAAATGGAACTTTTTGGCCAAGATGCAAAACACTATGTGTGGCAGAAAACTAACACTGCACATCACTCTGAACACACCATCCCCACTGTCAAATATGGTGGTGGCAGCATCATGCGCGTGGGGTGCATCTCTTCAGCAGGGACAGGGAAGCTGGTCAGAGTTGATAGGAAGATGGATGGAGCCAAATACAGGGCAAACTTGGAAGAAAACCTCTTGGAGACTGCAGAAGACTTGAGACTGGGGCGGAGGTTCACCTTCCAGCAGGACAATGACCCTAAACATAAAGCCAGGGCAACAATGGAATGGTTTAAAACAAAACATATCTATGTGTTAGAATGGTCCAGTCAAAGTCCAGATCTAAATCGAATCTAAAATCTGTGGCAAGATCTAAAAACTGCTGCTCACAAACGCTGTCCATCTAATCTGACTGAGCTGGAGCTGTTTTGCAAAGAAGAATGGGCAAGGATTTCAGTCTCTAGATTTGCAAAGCTGGTAGAGACATACCCTAAAAGACTGGCAGCTGTAATTGCAGCAAAAGGTGGTTCTACAAAGTATTGACTCAGGGGGCCGAATAATTACGCACACTCCACTTTGCAGTTATCTATTTGTAAAAAATGTTTGGAATGATATATGATTTTCGATCCACTTCTCACATGTACACCACTTTGTATTGGTCTTTCACGTGGAATTCCAATTAAATTGATGCATGTTTGTGGCAGTAATGTGACAAAATGTGGAAAAATTCAAGGGGGCCGAATACTTTTTCAACCCACTGTATATTCAAGGAGGCAACCACCACATACATACACCATACAAACAAGGCAAGGTGCAAACCCCCAAAACCCTATCTATCTAATTAAATATATACAGGATATACACACATATACACAGGACGAATATATGCACCAATCGCAGTACAAGAAGGCAGGCAGAAGTCACGGTCAGAACAAAGCATAAATTCAGCAACAATCGAGCAGGCAGTAATCGAGGTCAGACAGAATCTAGGTTCAGTAACAGTGTAACAGATATAGGAATACAGAATACCAGAGAACCAGGGTTGTCCACATACTCAAG
This sequence comes from Hyperolius riggenbachi, assembly GCF_040937935.1. Classification (NCBI taxonomy): domain Eukaryota; kingdom Metazoa; phylum Chordata; class Amphibia; order Anura; family Hyperoliidae; genus Hyperolius; species Hyperolius riggenbachi. The sequence continues at coordinate 291,414,750 of NC_090646.1, read as the reverse complement.
CTAGCGAGGTTAAAAAAAGAGCACTGAAACGCGCACTAAAACGCACCCAAACACATGCGTTTATTATCATGCGCTTTTACACGTTTCCCAATGTGAAGGAGGCTGTCATACTATTCAAAAATATAAATGAAATGGATAATCTGGTTACATAGCTCCCAACTGTCTCTCTTTTGGAGGGAGTGTCCCTCTTTGGCAATGCAGTCCCTCTGTCCCTCTTTCTTCCTCAGTTGTCCCTCTTTCAGGACTGATGTACAAATCTGTGTAAATATATGTTTTTTTTTTTTTTTACTGAAAAATGTGTTTAACCTATTTTGGTTCCTGGACGTAGAAACTACGTCCAGGAACCATGCGCGCTACCGCGCGCTCCCGCGGCCGATCGCGCGCGTGCACGCGCACTCCCGGCCACGGATTCGGTAGCCAAGGAATCAATGTATCGGGCTATGGTGCCCGATCACTGATTCCTCTCCCCCGCTGAAAAAGCGACAGCTTCTCTCGGAAGCTGCGCCTTCTCTGGCCGTTCCCTCCCCGATGAGTCACTCTAAGCGTGTGTTACGCTTAGAGTGAAGTCATGTAAACAAACTCATGGCCGCCATCTTGTGGCCAAAAAGTAAAACTACAACTAAAATTAAAAAAAAATTAAACATAACACACAATTACATTATAAAACTATACTTTACATCCCACCCTCCCAAAAATACCCAAATAAAATGTTTAATATAAAAAAAAAAACATTACAATAAAAAAAAAAAACATGTAAATATTTACCTAAGGGTCTAAACGTTTTAAATATCAATGTAAAGATGAAATATTTCTATATTTTTTTTTATTTTAAACTTGTAAATAGTGATAGATGCAAAACGGAAAAATGCACCTTTATTTCCAAATAAAATATTGTCGCCATACATTGTGATAGGGACATCATTTTAACAGTGTAATAACCGGGACATATGGGCAAATACAATACGTGAGTTTTAATTATGGAGGCATGTATTATTTTAAAACTATAATGGCTGAAAACTGAGAAATAATGATTTTTTCCGTTCTTTTCTTATTCTTCCTGTTAAAATGCATTTACAGTAAAGTGGCTCTTAGCAAAATGTGCCCCCCAAAGAAAGCCTAATTGGTGGCGGAAAAAACAAGATATAGATCAGTTCATTGTGAAAAGTAGTGATAAAGTTATAGGCTAATGAATGGGAGGTGAACATTTCTCAAGTGAAAACGACGGAACCTGAATGGGTGAATTGAAAAATAACTTTATTCCCATCCTTTAAGGGGAACTATGGCGAAAAATGTAAAATATGTGCAAACATATACACATAAGAAGTCCAAAACCTGTCGCTCCTGTCAGATTTCTACTACCTACTGTAAGTGACAGCAACATAGGAGAAAAGTAATTGATGGCTCATTTTACTCTGGAAAAAAACTTACTTCTTATTTGTCTATGTTTGCACATATTTTACATTTTACAATGTTTCGTCATAGTGCCCCTTGAAATTAATATATTTCTTATTTTCAAATATTATTATGGAGGAAAATGAACCAGGATAGAAAGGACAAATGTGGTTTGCATTATAAAACAACATATTTTTCCTATAAAATCTATATGATATGTGTGACTAGGGGTGTGTCAGGGGCGTGATTAGGGGTGTAGCAAGGGTGCAGCTAATGTGTCCCTCTTTCTCATCTCAAAAAGTTGAGTTATGTGATTATGGCAAACTGGAGATCCTTCCTCATTAGCAGAAAAGGATTAAGATGAAATGGGGCCCTAGGCAAGATAGCATTTTTTGTCCATCGCTGATGGTCACCTGGCTTTTTTAGTTAGATTTGGTGTGGGCTAGCATCCACCAGGCCCCTAGACTCTCTCCAGGCCCTAGGCAGCTGCTTAGGTTTTCCTTGTGGTTAATCCGGCTCTGCTCATTAGAGGCTTGCCCTGGATAAAGTTCTATATGTATGATGTTATGTAGAATATAATAAAAATATATATTGGTAGCGCTAAAAAAAAAAGGTAATAGAGTTATTTAAAAACATACACTACACCAGTGGTTCTCAACCTGGGGACTGCAGACACTAGCACTTGTCCGGGGGTCCCCCAGGAGCTGCAGACAAAATGTGGAATCTCGCCCCCTAGTCAAATAACACTTGCGGAAGAATTGTGGAGTGGAGAAGGAGCAGCGTCACTGGGCTTGCAGAGGAGTTTTGAAGGAGTAGGAGCGGAGTGGCATCCCCCGGCAGTAGGGCTATAAGAAAATGGCGTCTGAAGCCCTGCACTGGAGTCTGTTTGTGTCTCAAGTGCAGGGCTCCAGCCGCCATTTTCCTGTAGCCTCTAACTGTCAGGAAAACCCGGGAAGTTTGCAGCCGGAAGCGCAGAAATAGAGGTGGAGGATCAGCGTTGGAGGACAAGAGAGGTGCCACCTGCCAGGTGAGTACCTTATTTTTATTCTCAGTTGCCACCACTGATGCCATAGATATTAGGAGGTTCTATGGGGGAAAGAAAAAAGTTTAAAGGGGAACTATGCCTAATATATTTTATGGGAAAAACACTGCCTGTGGATTTTTGGGGGGAAACGCTGCTTATCATGTTTTTTTTTTTTTTTTGGGGGGGGGGGGGGGACACTGCGTAATGTGTATTTTAGGGTAAACGCTGCCTTACTTTGTGTATTTTGGGGAAACCGGTGCCTCATTTTGTGTATTTTGAGGTAAACGCTGCCTAATCATGTGTATTTTGGGAAAATGCTGCCTTATTTTGGGGATTGTAAGGGAAACGCTGTCTAATCATGTGTATTTTGTAGTGGATCAAGCGCCAGTGCACTGGGCTAGTAAAGGACGAGTGTGGCTTGTCTGTATCACATGATGTTGCCCCCATAGCCTGCTTGTATGACCTCACACTATGCACACACAACCGTAGTACTCAAAGCTCATGTGGCGGCGGTTGAGCAGCGGCTCAGTGGGGATTCCTTCTGGAGGAGGGATGGACAGATGTAGAGAAGGAAGAAGTGGTGGAAGCCGTGATCTGGTGCGCCATAACGGAGGAAGACGCTGTGACATGCAGGGAGCCATCTGCCCATCCCTCCTCCCCAAGGAATCCCCACTGAGCCGCTACTTGACTGCCGCCACCTGAGCTGTGAGTACTACGGCCGAGTGTGAGGTCATACAAGCAGGCTCTGGGGGCAACATCATGTGATACAGGCAAGCCACACTCGTCCTATACTATCCCTGTGCACTGGCGCTTGATCCCCTGATATGTGAGCAGGAGCTTAACATCTTTCCACGCAAGTATACTGTAACTGCATTAAATCGGGCTAAGTCTGTGCTAAATAAAATTTCTTTGTCCATACAAACATCTCGTCATTGAGGTAAGCCACCCCATCTTTTTTCGATTTTATTCTGATTTTAGTCTAATTTTATTCATACTGGGGCGCCTCTTTTACAAAATTGTGTTTCAAATACCCCCCCAACATACCCTGTAGGAGGGGTCCAGAGAGACCACACATGGTTTTAACCATAGTGACAGTCTGTTACCTTTACTAAGGAGAGCAACCACACCTAGGTCCGGCTAGGCCACCCCGAGTGGAGTCAGGATTGTTGTCTCCACCTGCTTCCTGTGATCCGTTGCCCCTCTGCAACCCGCCTTTAAAGTAGCAAATTTATTTTGCCTATTGGTATCACTTGAATGACAGCTACATTTGAGTCGTCAGCAGGTGCTCGTCAGCCAATCAGGATGCACTGTCATACACCCTTTACCTGCCATACCACATCTAGCAGCCATTAGCATTCAGGTGGGAGGCTTCAGTTGGACGCAAATCGCAAGATTGCGTCGCTAGCAGGACCGCCCCGTGCAGGCATCCCTCCCACAGGGGTCCCTCCCTAACCGCTCACCTGTCCGCCATGTCCTAGAGCTGAAAAAAAACCTTTAAAAACACACGATTGGTTCGCACGATGGCCAGGGGCCCCGGACCTCTCTCACTGGCCGGGGCCCCAAGGCCAATGCGCGATACCTGGAGGGGAGTGCAGGTGGGCCTGGACCTCTCACACCCAGGCTCTGGACCTCTCACATCCAGAAAACCCACCAACACTGCCTCCATACTGAATGCTAAATTCGACACACACAAGCAATAGAACACAGCAATACATGCATGCAGCTACATTTGAGTCGTCAGCAGGTGCTCGTCAGCCAATCAGGATGCACTGTCATACACCCTTTACCTGCCATACCACATCTAGCAGCCATTAGCATTCAGGTGGGAGGCTTCAGTTGGACGCAAATCGCAAGATTGCGTCGCTAGCAGGACCGCCCCGTGCAGGCATCCCTCCCACGGGGTCCCTCCCTAACCGCTCACCTGTCCGCCATGTCCTAAAGCTGAAAAAAAACGTTTAAAAACACACGATTGGTTCGCACGATGGCCAGGGGCCCCGGACCTCTCTCACTGGCCGGGGCCCCAAGGCTAATGCGCGATACCTGAAGGGGAGTGCAGGTGGGCCTGGACCTCTCACACCCAGGCTCTGGAACTCTCACATCCAGAAAACCCACCAACACTGCCTCCATACTGAATGCTAAATTCGACACACACAAGCAATAGAACATAGCAATACATGCATGCAGCTACATTTGAGTCATCAGCAGGTGCTCGTCAGCCAATCAGGATGCACTGTCATACACCCTTTACCTGCCATACCACATCTAGCAGCCATTAGCATTCAGGTGGGAGGCTTCAGTTGGACGCAAATCGCAAGATTGCGTCGCTAGCAGGACCGCCCTATGCAGGCATCCCTCCCACGGGGTCCCTCCCTAACCGCTCACCTGTCCGCCATGTCCTAAAGCTGAAAAAAAAAACGTTTAAAAACACACGATTGTTTCGCACGATGGCCAGGGGCCCCGGACCTCTCTCACTGGCCGGGGCCCCAAGGCTAATGCGCGATACCTGGAGGGGAGTGCAGGTGGGCCTGGACCTCTCACACCCAGGCTCTGGACCTCTCACATCCAGAAAACCCACCAACACTGCCTCCATACTGAATGCTAAATTCGACACACACAAGCAATAGAACACAGCAATACATGCATGCAGCTACATTTGAGTCGTCAGCAGGTGCTCGTCAGCCAATCAGGATGCACTGTCATACACCCTTTACCTGCCATACCACATCTAGCAGTAGCTGCATGCATGTATTGCTGTGTTCTATTGCTTGTGTGTGTCGAATTTAGTATTCAGTATGGAGGCAGTGTTGGTGGGTTTTCTGGATGTGAGAGGTCCAGAGCCTGGGTGTGAGAGGTCCAGGCCCACCTGCACTCCCCTCCAGGTATCGCGCATTAGCCTTGGGGCCCCGGCCAGTGAGAGAGGTCCGGGGCCCCTGGCCATCGTGCGAACCAATCGTGTGTTTTTAAACGTTTTTTTCAGCTCTAGGACATGGCGGACAGGTGAGCGGTTAGGGAGGGACCCCTGTGGGAGGGATGCCTGCACGGGGCGGTCCTGCTAGCGACGCAATCTTGCGATTTGCGTCCAACTGAAGCCTCCCACCTGAATGCTAATGGCTGCTAGATGTGGTATGGCAGGTAAAGGGTGTATGACAGGCGTACGTACGAAAAGGGCGTCGGGAAAAAAGGGCGCGTGGCATAAACGTTAAATGGAAATATCGTTTATAAACCTATTTAAAATAAATTTAACGTTTATTACAACGATTTGTTAAATTTAATCTTTAAATAAAGTATATATATTTTTCTTACCTTAAAACGCTATTTAATGTTTTTCGTACATGCAAAAAGGGCGTCTGGAAAAAAGGGCGCAAGGTATAAACGATAATCTCAAATATCGTTTATAAGAAATGAAATGGAAGATTTCGTTTATTTTAATGTTTTGTAAAAAAAAATCATTAAGTAATGTATATGATATTTAGAATTTGGAAAACGCTATTTAGTGTAAATATATACTGACAAAAACTTAGAAAACGTTTACAGATGTAAAATGTTTAATTTAATTATAATGATTTATATTAAATATTACATAAACGATTTTTACGTTTTTATTTATAAATGTGTTTTAATGACTGTACACTATCGGAAATCTAAAACAGTTTTTCTGTTTATTATAAATGTGAAGTTTGTAAACGATATTCTACATTCTTACACTGACAATCTTAAATCCTTATAAATTCAAGTATTAACGTTTAATCCTTAATATTCATATTTGAATTAACTTATGCATTGAGTTTTTCCATTGATTGTTAAAACGCTGTTTTCTGTAATTTTAGACGTATGAAAACTGAAAACTATGCTTGCATTATAATAATGTTGATTACGATTCAAATGATTCACAAGTGAATTTATTTAAACGATGTATGTTTGTTTGTTTGTTGCTATATTTTTTTTTTCATGATTTTATAAGGTCCTGATCCTAAAAACTCAATTACCTTTCTTAGTAATGTAACTGTTGTAAACGATATTCTTCGACATTTTAAAAACAAAACGTATTAAACCTTAAAAAGTCTTTAAGTAAAGATTGCTCTTCAATTCACATCTATTGAAAAGTTTATGAATTCAGTGATGTAAATGCAATGTTGGATTGTTAAAATTCCATTCACTGTCATTGTAGACGGATAAAAATGTACAATGATGTTCTCACTAGTACAATACTGATTAGACGTACAATAATGTACACATGAATGCTATTGTTTTGCATGATATCAAAATAATCAATTCCTAAGATATCTTTTTACTTTTGTTACTATTTGCAATTTCTTAAACTATATATTTTTTCTTAATAACATTTTTTTGATGGGCGGGTGGGGGTTGTGCAAACAAGCCAATTAGTGTATTAAATTCTTATATTCATAAATCAATATTCTCCTGAATGGTTGTTTTACACTTTAAAGTACATTTGTATATTCACCTTTTTTTATTAACAGTTATAATTGTCTGTAAAAAAATATATTTCAGTCCTTTTTTTTTATTTTTTTTGGGGCTACGTTTAACAAGATCAGTATCCACAAACATATGTTAATGTAGTACTATGCATTCAGTTTATTCTTTCAGTACATACATTTGTTCAGACTGTATGAAAAAGATTGTATGAATAGCAGACACTCTTACGCGACTGATATAATTATTGTTTGTGTCATGTGTGTACTGTCATGTGTATTAATTGTCTGCCACTTTAGTGTGCAGAGGCTGGTTATCAAGTGGACATTAGTGGAGTATTGGAATGATTAATAATTAAACTAAACAATTCATCATTTGATTGTTTGCAATCTAGTCCTCATTTCCAGCATGTAATTATAGCCTGCCTTTGACCTGTGTTCCCAGAGCTGTCGCCTAATAGCTGTTTACCTATACTGAGGGCACCTACACCTGATTTCCGATACTGGGGGCACATATAGCTGGCTACCTTTATAGAGGGCCCCAACACATGGCTACCTATACTGGAGGCACCTACGCCTGGCTACCTTAGGGGGGCCATGGAGATCTTCAACTGACTTCCTATACTGTGGGCACCTATGCTTGGCAACCTATATTGAGGGCACCGACACGTGCCATCAGGGGGCTATTATTATGGTGGGGGCACACTGCAGCTATAACACGTGGGATAAATTGTCGATGCTGTGCTATCATTCTAAATGTGGGGGGGGGGGGGGGTTCCGGCTAACTGTCCCACTGACTGTTTTTATTAATACTGAACGGTTGAATCCTTTATTTTTAGGTATAATCATGCTATTGCTCTCTTTCCATCCATTTGTGGTTATTAATAGTACTAGCCGACCCGCGGCGTAGCATAAGCCGCATAAGGGGGTAAAGGGCATGAAGGGGGTATTGTGCACAGCGGCGGGGAGGAGGGTCGGACCCCACCTTAACAGGGTCCCTCGTGTGCTCCCCCTCCAGCTTAAGCTCAGCAGGAACCCCCCCCCCCCTCACCTGGGTCCCCCATGTGAGCTCCCCCTCCAGCTTAAGCTCAGCAGGAACCCCCTCCCTCCCTCACCTGGGTCCCCCATGTGCACTCCCCCTCCTGCTTAAGCACAGTAGCAGCCACCACTATTAGTAAGAGGCAGCGGGCTGGGATGCCTCACTTCTTCCGTGTTCCTACGTGTGTTCCACTGTATTGGTGTAATTTACCTTTTTAAAACAGAAGGAAATCTGCAATAATTCAGCTATAAGTGAACATTTGTGGTTCCTCACAATGCACTGCTACTGAATATGCAAATTATCCCTCGTTGCCCTTGGTTTTATATGACACTACTTCTTCTTCTTGCTTGTACCAGCCTCTTTTTCTTGCTTGGACCGCCCCTGGGGGCAGGGCGCTACTTCATCTTCTTGTTTGAAGGTTGAGGCACTTACTGTATTATATATATAGATTTTTCCTATTATATATATGTGACGTGTCACAGAAATCGGAGTATTCTGCGTGATGTTTCACGAAGTCCGAAAAGTTGGGAACCATTGTCCTAGCAGAAAAGATGAATTGCATATGGGCCTGTGTGTGTTTGCACACGCATGTGTAAAGAGGATTAAGGGTGGCCAAAAAATCAGGTTTTTCTCAGGGCGCTCTGAAACCTTAGGGTGGCCCTGCATGTAATACCTACCATGGTATATATACTACCATCACTGCTTCCGTGGTTTTGCACCATTTTTTGTGATCCTTGTGTTCTTGTTGCTGACGCCTTAACGTAGTGGACATCCCCCTCTGTAAACGTTTTGGCTTAGCAATTACATCCTGTCAGGAGTTCAAATGTTTTGCTGTGACCCATCTTTCATGCAATGAACGCAGTGTCTTACCTTGATGGACAAGTTTTGTAGTCGACGAAAGAAGTTTATCAGAGCACTGATGTCTATCATGAGATGATGATTGTGTGGAATACTTATCGCTATTGTCGTTAATGTGAATTATTGATTTTTCTAACAAATAACCTATTTCTAATTAAAAAAAATTCTTTTTTTTTCAACAATAACTAAAAAATAATGAGCCAAATTTCTCATTCCAATTACAATTTTTATTGAAAGGACATGCTTAGTTAAACATACATCAAAATAACTTTTCAAAAAATTGTAAAAACATAAGTTTTTTTCTTTACTTACAACAGTTTAATGTTAAAGTGAATGGGAACCTCATTAACAAAAATGACAGAGATACTTACCTAAGGAGAGGGAAGGCTCTGGATCCTAAAGAGCCTTCACGCTCCTCACCTGGTCCCCTCTTTGTCCAGTGCTGGCTCGCCTGGTAGCAGTATTTGAGTAAATTATACAAATACTGCTTTACCCGGCCGAAGGAGTCTTAAGAAGTCTTCCGGGAGCCTGAGTGCACCTGAGCAATTCAGGCCCTGTACTGCGCCTGCGCAAGCACGCTCTCTTGCATGCTCACGCCTTTGCCATATGGAGCCACATGTCTTTGTGACCACAAGTCTCACAAAGACTTAAAATACCCATTTGAGAGGGGATTTATAAGGGGGTTGAAGCCAGCACAGGATAGAGAGCACCGAGAGAGGAGGTGGAAGTATCTATACGACCAAGATCCTTCCCTCATCTTAGGTAAGCATTATCAAATTTTTTCTTTCTACAGCCCCTCGCTGCAAAAGTTTCCCACGTCTTCTTGTTGCATGTCCTCCAGCATCCTTTGTTCCCTGCACGTTTAAGAGGCGCATTCGGCCTAAGGGTCGTTTGTACACTATATTCTTATTGGATGCAGATTGTATGCAGAATGGATGCCGGAAAAATGACTCCAATGAATGCCTAAGCAAAAATCAGCATTGTTAAAATTAGGTGTGGTGGAAACAGTCCCATAGGCTTTCAGTGGAGTCAGTTTTTCTGCATCCATTCTGCATACAATCTGCATGTAGTGGACACAGGCCCTAACTGGCCCTGCCCAAACCTCCGCATTCAATCATCGGCACGTGATAGGTGGAGCAGTGTACTGAAGAACTGCACCAGTGAAGTATGCCTCGGACCACGTAACAATGATTGACAGCTTTGTTTTGTGCAGGCCCAGTAAGGTTGAGCGCTATGATAGTGCAGGTAGCCTGTGATGGCGGTGGAGAACCGAGCGTTCGGTGTTTGCAAAATAGGCAGCAATGGGCTGTAGACAGCACCAGTTGAGTACTGTTTTTTTTTTTTTAATTTTGTGATGAAAAGTCATTTAAAGGGCCAGTATAGCGAAAATTGTTAATAATAATAATAGTAATATTTGGAAATACTTAAAAAAAAACCAAGTATTTGTTATCAATACTAAAAACATCCATACATTATTTTTCTGCAATGTTGCTGTTACTTGAAGGAGATATTATTAATCTGTCATAAGAAAAAGGTTTTGGACTAGTCCATCTCTCCTTCGTTGATTCTCAGATAGGTTTTTCATCTTTATAAAGATGATCACTACAAAAAATTTGCACAATGATGCTGGACAGCTTCCCTGTCTGTACACAGGTTTTTGAAACTTGGACAGATCAACCTCCATTCAGTAATTGCATTTTTGAACAAATTACATGGGCACTATGTTTTTTGTTTTTTTTTTAAAGTGCCTTTACCATAAGTAGTATTATGTGGAGCATTTTTATTAACATTTAATTTGCCTGATTACAAGTTTTAATTACACTGACAACAGCCTTTTATACTTGAGAAGGCACGTCGGAAGATGTACCTTCCCGACGAGAAATTGGCATAATCCATTGTCATGTAGGAGTCATCTGTAACTGCACTCAGTATTGCTAATGTTTCCACCACCGCTGGCCCGCTCAGAAAGGATCAATCCAACTGTAATGGCACGATAACTGTAACAGCACGATCGTGAAGTTATTGAGATTGCTGTAGGAAGCAGTTCTATATCTTAACGTTGCCCGTTGAGGACCACTGGAAAAGCGACGGACACCTACTGTCCGTTGATGAGGTAACCAGTACTTGGATTTTAAAATAAACTAAAAAAAATATATATGTAAACCATAACATGGTAAAAAATATTTGAAGCTTTGGACAGTTTATTTGGTAGCAGTGTACAACACCTTCCAAGGTTTTTACAATGTTATATTGTATACATATTGTAGGTAATTTAGTGTAAAAGCCGAGTGCTGGTTACCTTATTAATGGACAATCGGTGTCCATCGCTGTGCCAGGGGTCCTCAGCGGGCAGCATGAAGCTATTGAGCTGCTTCCTACACCGATCTCAGTAACGTCACGATTGTGCCATTACAGTTCTCGTGCCATTACAGTTTGATCGATCCTTGCCGAGCGTTCCGGCGGGGGTGGAAACATTCGCAATACTGTGTGCAGTGAAAGATGCCTCCTACATGAAAATGGATTATGCCAATTTGGCGTTGGGAAGGTAAATCTTCCGACATGCCTTCTCAAGGAACAAATGGATATTGTCACAGTAAAAAAATAATAGTAATCAGGCAAATTAAATGTCATTAACAACGCTCCACATAGTAATAGTTATGTTAAATGCACTTAGAACAAATAAATTAGCCATAGTGCCCCTTTAAACACAGAGGATCTCCAATGAAGAGATGGACTAGTCCAAACCCTGTATTTTCTGTCAGATCTCTAGAACCTATTTCAATTGACAGCCACATATCTGAAAAATATTGTATGCTTCTAACTAAAAATTGTACTAAATTTTGGCCTTCCTTTACTGACTGATATACACTCTGTCCCTCTCCACATCTCCACTATGTCCAGCTTGCTCCATTTACATGACAATTTACAGCTTCTGTAGTTTCTATATATATTTGTAAATAATAATGATAGTAACAAGATTTCAGAACAAATGAACACATTATTTGCTCTACCAACCCACACCACTGTCATGTCTGTAGTTTGCTGTCGGTGTGAAATTTTTTTAACCCTTGTACAATTGCAGTAGTATTATCCAAAAAATGAGAGATGCACAAATACGAACTAAGGCAGCAGTAGTAATGATCTCCAGTGTTACACAAACCTAGCATAACTGAATATGTGTGTGTAGTCATGGTACTTGCTACACTCTCCGAAAGACATACACATTAAGGGCCTGTTTCCACTACACGCACATTCTGCATGCAGAAAACTGACTCCAATAAATGCCTATGGGAAATCTGCATTAGAAAAATCACGTTCAGTGGAAATGGGCCCATCGGCATTTATTGTGGTCAGTTTTCTGCATACAGAATCTGCGTGTAGTGGAAACAGGCCCTAATAAAAGAAAAAAATAAAATTGAGAAAATTACATTTCTACAAATAACCAGACAACGATACTTTCAATGTACCTTAACTTTCTATAACTATCACTAGTGTGTGTGCTATAAGTTTGCTGGTCTAATCTTGAGAATCAGAACTCTCATATCTGTGACTTTTTTTGTGTTTTTTTTTCTTGTGTTTTTGTTTCATTTCCATCCACATTCCCTTTTGGTTTTCAAGCATTTGTTTCTGCCCATCAGCGATGGCAGCCAGTAAGTGTAGTGTTGTTTGTTGAACCTCTAGTAATTTGCAGGTCAAATCAGTATCCCTATTCTGTGACTTCTGTATATCCATATTTGTAGTAGTGTTAGTAGTAAGTGTAGTATTTTTTACAAATGGTTGTAATGATTGAGTAAGGTTTTGTTGATGAGAAATTGTACCTTGAGAAAAAATTAAGTTCTCCTGTCTTGCACTACCTTCACTTAAGCCAACTGTCATGTTTAAATTTGTGTAAAAACCACTATCACTGCCATCATGTCTTTCAACATTCTCATCGGTTTCAGAGTGACTGCTCCTAGTAGCATTGTCATTATTCACCAAGTTAACGGCATCTGAGTGTGATATTTGAACATTAGGTGTTGATGAACGCTGGTAATTTTTTTGGGGGGGCACATACACAGTACAATGTTTAATACGACCTCTGTTATCCTTTTGTATTGATGCAGTAGCAATTACTTTGGGTGGATTTATATTGACAACATTTATAATGTCAGGTACGTTATTTTCTGGGGTATTTACTACCTGCGTGTCATCGAACATTGTAGACAGGTTACTGCAATCGTTACCTTTTGAATTTCTACCTTTTCCTACTTTTCGGTTTTTTGATCCATTGCCTGCCAGTCCATAGTCAACAATGTCCTTTTGTGATTGTGAAGTTGAAGAAAGACAGGTACCTTGACTACGAATTGCACTATTACTTTTTGCAGAGCGAAATTTACCACGGTCCTTGATTGTTACCGATGGGTGTTCTGGTCGCTCATTCACAGTGTCATAGTTTGATTCATCGGTGCTTGATTGTGGTAGGTGAGTTGTTGAGGTTCTCCTTTTGTACGGTCTAGTAACTGGTTTTGTAAGAAAACATTACATTTGTTTAATTCTACATCGAGGCATATAAAAAAATGTAAAGAAAATGTTTAACACTTGCATATTACTGTAATACTTCAACAAGCTATTTGAAGTTACCTGTAGCTTAGTGATAACAGCTTAAACATTCAAAAATAAAATTAAACAACACCCTATTCATGACAACATTCTCAACAATATTTGATCTCGCTGTCTCCTCTCTGATCAGTAAAATATTTTAAACAATATGCACCATTGACCCCATCACCTCTCTCCTAATTACTGTCTTAGCTTGTACAGACTCAAGGACACTAACCTCCAGCTTTTATTGAACAGAACAAGCTTTCTCTACATGTTTTTTATCGTGGCATACAAACTGCCATGTTCACACCTCACCTTCTCACAATCAGGGTCGTACAAATCACCATAGCAACCGTAGCATTGCTATGGGACTTGCCCGTGGCCTACGTCACAGGGGGCCCGCAGCATAGTGCACTGCTAATTGATTGAGGGATCGCACAATGAGTGGAGAGCTTGTTGGCAAAACGGCTGGTAGTGGTGACAGGCCCTCCCTCAACTCGGGCTAACTGGGTGCTCCTGTCACTACATAGACTTTTGGGTCCCTGTCAATACTTGTACTGGTGGTTGCCTGTCACTACCTAAACTGGGGGGGCACTACTCACTATTTTCAATGGGTGGCTTCTGTTACTACCTGAACTGGGGGGCTACTGTCACTACATAAACTGGGGGATTCCTGGCTATACTTTAAATAGGGGGCACCTGGCACTACCTAAACTATCCAGGCCAGCCAGCCCGGCATCAACACCAGCCAACCAGCCCACAATCACTGTTACAAATGGCCACATCACCGACACCATTCATGCCAAGATTTGCTTTCACCAGGTTTCTACCATATTAAGGGGGCATTATGCCTATTTATGTGAATTGCTGTCTAGTTCTGCGTCTCTCGGCTGCTAATTTTGTCTAGTTGTGGCCCTCATGATTGATGAATTTGTCTTCTTGGTGTACTCATTTTTTTTGGAGGGGGAGGGGGGGGTCATCATGATTGTCTTTTCAAGGGTCAATATTGCTTAATTTGTCTTGTTGTGGGTCACATGATTGGTAACTGCGAGACTATGTGAAAAGCTATATCATTATCAGATGACATAATAGTATTAAACGTAGTTTTTTAGCTGTTTAAAAACATAAATAGTCGTGGTAGTTTATATTAAAATTAATATATTTATCAGGATTCGGATGTATGTAATTGTTTATATTCAAAGTTTATTTTCTACTTGGATTTATCATAATGATCAGGTGTGAGTTAAACGTTTGTACAGTATTTACTTAACATTGTTGTTGCTACAATGTGGGCCATCGATTTATAGTTATGCCGCTGAGTACTATCAAACCTGTAGACACCGTAAGACCTGGCTACTTAGACTATATTTAGAGGGGTGTGGAAATGTTGTGTTGGAGGGTCCTGGAGTAAGATTTAGGGGCAAGGTGCAAGGTCCGTGGTGTTTTAAGGTCGTGGGGGGGGGGGGAGAGTTAGGGGGTGTCCCCGCCGTGGTGTCTGAAGGTCGTGGGGGGGTTGTGTGGAGTTAGGGGGTGTGCCCATAAATAAGTTTTGCTATGGGGCCTACTCTTTTCTATCTACGCCCCTGATCACAATAATTATTTGTGCAAATCAGAAATTCAATCTTTACACACTTTGCCTGATGCTATTCAAGGTGATATGTACCATAAAAAATGCCAGCTATTTAGCAACTATCCATCGCAAGAGGATTATTCTCAAAACCTAATTGTTGCATTGAAAGACTGTGAACAGTGCTTAAAGGACTTACGAGCTCAAATAAAAAAAAAAAAATAATTACCTTCGTGCACTATTAGAGCTCTGTGTAGACGATCTGTGCCTCCCTTGTACTTTCAAGACCCTCTGTTATCTTAATCCTCTTATCATTACAGGCCCCGACCCAACCCAGGGTCGACTTATCTCTGTGCACTATAAGCGCTGCTTTAAAATCCCTCTGCCTGCTTAGCTCAAAGAGAACGTTACTGCATAGGATCGCAGCCCATCGTCACTCCATACACTGTGGCATTAATCATGTGGGCGGTCATGTGGTGAGCAGCATTAATACATAGCCATTACAGTTGGCCCATGTATAGGACGCAGCGGTGGCGATAGCGGACATGGATCCAAACATCTCACCTTCTATCTTCCATCTACTTCATCTCACAGGCATCCCATGCGTTAATACCAGTGTCTTCTGTGATTACATCATCACAGGAGACACTGGTATCAACACAAGGGGATGTGTGTTAAAGGAAGAAGATGGAAGATAGAAATTGTGGAAGGTTGGATGTTTGACTCCATCCTGTCATTTTTCCCCAGGTTAGACGCGCTAGTGACGGAGAAGAGAGGAAAAAAGAGGACTATGCGCCAGCGATGGATGGTGAGTAACCCCTCCACATAAACACACCATATCCATACCCTGCACGACCACCCCACACAGGCGTATAGTCACAAAATTTTGGAATATGCGACTAGAAGTCACCCTCCCCACTTTCGTATTTTGAGTCAGTCCTACAATTTGAGACTTATAGCAGAGTATATATGGTATTTGTAATGCACATGTAGACACAGTACCTAGGTACTGACAGTAAATTCAATAATTTACTTCACTTTTATAAATAATAGAGTTTTATAATGTAAAAAATAAATAGTAGTAATGCAACTACGTAAGTAATAGCTTACTATCTGCTTAGGTAATGTAGTGCACATTTTTAGATAGCAAAAAACAAATAAAATTTCTGGCGTACCTATACGACGACCAATTTTTGGAAAAGCCATGACCGTTTGTCGAAGCAAGTCTTGCCACCTGTTGTAATCCGTCTCCTGTGTTGCTGGGTCTTTCATCATCTTTATCACCGTTCGTCGACAATCCTGGAAACGCCGTCGGCATCTTTTGGAAGTTCTTTTTTTTTTTTTTTATTTCCGAAACCTGTTTGTTTTTAAAGTTAGAAGATTTTAAGATTTAAAACAAGGTTTTGAATACAAATAATAATTAACCATACAGTCTTTTCAAAAAGGATCTGTTGGCACGGGCCTACAGCGACCTTTTAATGCTAAGGCGGCACACTACATTCCCTGCATTACTACGTCCTGGTTTGTCTTGGGTGAGTACCTTTGTGTTAACACTACTTTCTGTACTCTGCAAAGAGTCTGCATTAAAATTACTATATTGCACTTCAAGGCGAGGCAACTGCACCTTAGAAATCTTTTGCGGGCACCTTGAAATACTTCAATGAATACTGTAGGGGTGTCACTGGAAAAAAAGGTTGAGGAAAACAGTGTTTAACCAAGTTCCCCTAAACAAATCCTGTGCCCGCGCAGCCAATCACTGATTAAAATCATTTTACCCTGACTCAACAAACATATTTCTTTAATACTGATTACATCCATGACTACATAATAGTTACGGATTACACACTACTAAAAACGATCTGAACAATTATCTGCCAAAGCTCTCTGTTAAGGTTCAAAAGATGTAATCTTAAGAACAATGGTTCAGTTGCACACACCCAATGGGCGTTAGTTCAAATGACAGCAGAGCGTGTGAACACAGGCTGTCCTCAGACTGATAATTGTAACGTACAACGGGCCAGCTGCGTTACACAGCAAAGACGCCGCAGCTGCCTCTGCCCATCCTCCCGGCGTATAGTACTCAGAGGAAGGAACGTTCGCTTCCTGGAAGGGTCTATGTGTCGCCTTGAAGAGTACAGACAGGACCTTTATGCTGGGTGGAGGCTCGTCAGCTGACCTGCTGGTCGGCTCATGCCAAGGGATACGCACGGCGCCCCTGAATGGCTAATGTCAGGGGACGTGCCTGTGAGGTCTCCTCTGCTTCTTAAAGAGAACCCGAGGTGGCATTTCATTACGTTAGTGGGACACAGAGGCTGGTTGGGCACACTAACACAAGCCTCTGTTGCCCCATCGTGTGCCTCAAAGACCCCCCTGCTCGCTGCTTTACCCACGCAGTGGTGGCGACATGCAGCATGTCGCCAGCACAATGTTTACCTAAGCGCTGTCTGTCAGCGCCGCTGACCAGCCTCCTCCGCATCAACCCTACCCGCCCGTTTCCCTTCTCTCCCGCTGATAGCAGGGAAGGGACGCGGGCGGGTCGCGGAAATGCGGAGGAGTCGGGGGAGCGACGCTGACAGACAGCGCTTAGGTAAACATTGTGCTGGCGACATGCTGCGTGTCGCCAGCACTGCGGGGGTAAAGCAGCGAGCAGGGGGGGTCTTTGAGGCACACGATGGGGCAACAGAGGCTGGTGTTACTGTGCCCAACTAGCCTCTGTGCCCCACTAATGTAATGAAATGCCACCTCGGGTTCACTTTAAGCCACCGGGCTTCAGTCTTGCGCTGTCTGCTGAAGTGAATACATTAGTGTTAGAGCTCAGAACATACACTAGTTCCCAGCTGTTGAAACCAAGGACATAACACCTAGAATATAATTATCCATATGTATTATCTGTGTATGATTCATGCTTTACTCTGACCTTGCTTCCGGATTAAGTTTCTGTACATTCTGCCTATCTGATTAGTTTTTGAACTTCTGCTTGATTACTGGTGACTCTTCTGCCTTACGATTCTATAATGATACTGTCCTCTCTGTTGCCTCTGTCCTATCTGTTGCCAAGCCTTGCCTGTCTGTCAATTATATTCACCAATGGGCCCTCTCCACTGGTGAGGTGTTAGCATCACCAGCTCCAGTTGGGAAGTTAATTTGCTAGTGACCGATTTCACATACTCCTCAGGTGATCATTAGTTGCAGTACTCTTTGTAATACCTGCTCTACAGGTGTCCTTTAGGATGAAGTACTGTCTTAATCACCTGCACCTCAGGTGATCACTAGGCTGCATTATAGTGTAAATCACCAGCTCTTCAGGAGATTCTATTTATACAGTATTGGCCTGTAGAGCTTGCTGGGACTTGGACTTGTTTATATTGTCATTGTACTGCTAGTACCTCTAGCCCCCCTGGTGAGGTCTCGCCAAACTATTAAAGTTACTGTACTCTATTATTCTGTCAGTGTACTGTTAATTTACTGTTGCACCAATCACTACTCATTCACTCAGTATCTGCTATCATGGATTTATTATATTTATTATTTAGTTATTTTGATTATGCAGATAACCTAATAATCCGGTATAGCGTCTGTATTATTGGTGATACTGCAGATCAAATAATAATCAGACGTCTGATTCAAAACACCTAAAAGTTAAAATAATGTTGTTTATAAAAAAATCGCTTCAAGGTAATGTCCAAGCAAAATAAAATAATGAGTTTCGCTTACCTTGGGCTTCTAATAGCCCCATGCAGGCATCCTGTGCCCTCCTAGTCACTCACTGCTGCTCCAGTCCCCCGCATGCAGCATGCCGACCTCTGAGGTCAGCGGGACACATTGCGTACGCATTCCCACTACTGCAGGAACATTAACACATACATTTTTACACATTACTGGTTCAATGCGTAAAAATGTACGTATTAAACCAGTAACGCGTAAATATGTATGTGTTAATGTTCCTGCACTAGCGGGAATGCGTAAAAATGTACGCAATGAGTCCCGCAGACGCCATCTGGGGAGTGGATCACCAGTGAGTGACTAGGAGGGAACAGGATGGCTGCATGGGGCTAGTAGAAGCCCCATGTAAGTGAAACTCATTTTTTTTTTTGCTTAAACAATCCCTTTAACCCAGCGATTTTATTATGCTTGAAACCAACACAGCATGAGATGCTGACGGAAATGTTGTTGGATGCTGTCATGCATGTCGATGCACCTTAAAGGACTTTCGAGCCCAAATATAAAAAAAAATAAAAAAAAAATCTTAAATGCACGGAGGACGACGTCCGCGTCCTCCGGGCAGTTCCGGCGCGTCCACGCAATCTGCTCGGCCCCCCGTGCCGCTCCTGACCCCACATACGGGATCGGGCTACCATTCCTCTCATAAGATGGATGCCGGAGCTAGCAGCGGCTGCGCAGTCCGTATACACGTTACTGCGGATGCGCAGCTCTAGGGCCTCACCCCTCGATCCACGCTACTGTGGAGTGTGTAAGGAACTTTTTTAAGGTACTTAAAAGTGTTGAAGGTATTTTTTTTTTTTTATATTTTTGTTTGGAAGTCCTTTAAGTGTACGTTTCAAGAACTTGTGGGTTAATATCCTAAATTGTAGCCTGGTATATAAATTTTTTTTAATTTTATGTTTCAATGTTACTTGGCAATGGATTTTTTAAGTAGTACATCAGCCAAAAGATAAATCATGTGACTTTGCAATACTTCAAACGAACACATTTCTGAATATATTATGGTGGATAAAGGTGGGTTCAGAGGTAAACAAACAGTGTGAATATGAGGGAGCAGAAGGATGATAAAGAAAAATAAAAAAGGAGAAAAGTAGAGGACACTAACGGTGAGTATAGAAGTAAACAAATTTTGTTAAAGTGAATGGGAAACGCATATTAAAAAATGAAACAGATAACTACCCAAGGAGAGGGAAGGTTCTGGGTCCTATAGAGCCATCCCGCTCCTCTCATGGTCCCCTCGTTCCAGTGCTGGCTCGCCCGGTAGCAGTATTTGACTAAATTATTCAAATAATGCTTTACCCGGCCGAAGGAGACTTCATAAGTCTTCAGGGATCCTGAGTGCTCCTGAAGAAGGGCGGCCCTGTACTGCGCCTGCGCAAGCACGCTTTCCTGCACGCTCACGCCTGTACAGTATGGAGCCGCACGTCTTCAGGAAGACACGGATCCTGGAGACTTCCAAATACCCTTTGCCCGGGGGATTGAAAAGGAGGGGGGGGGGACGGCACAGGATAGAGATCACCGAGAGAGGAGACGGAAGGCTCTATACGACCCCGAGCCTTCCCTCTCCTTACTTACATATTTGCCTTTTTTTAAAAAAAATTTACAGTCACATTCACTTTAACAACAGGATTAACAACATGTGGACAGAGTTATAGAAAGAGGCAACAGCAATAGGTACAAGGAGGAGTCAGAAATATGTTGAGGTTTTTGGAAAAAATGTGCTAATGGTGTGGAGAGAAGTGTACAAAGGATAGAATATGTACAATAAATGTCTCTTATTATGTGAGTAAAGTTACCTTTTCACTAATATTTTTCCATATTAGTTTTTTCTTGTGGCGTACATCATCCTTCGTGTCTCTCTTCATAAGGAAAGAGTAATCCGCACAAACTATTCGGCATAACATAATATTTTCGGAAAAATTAAACTTTTGATCTCTTTTCTTTGTTGATTGATTACTGAGAATTGCAACGTCATTTTCATCACTATCGGACTCTTGGAAATTATGATTATCCTGGATATTAACAGGGCTAACAATAGCAGGGCTACCTACATCGTTTTCATTACACTGAACCTGTGTATTGTGTGATACATTTTCTTCTTCTTCTTCACCACCATCATCTCCATTTTCTAATGGAGTGTGAGTCACATAAATTTCTTCATCCCTATCATCTCTTTCAAAACCAGAAGAATAACTTTCATCGTTGTGAAACTGATCATCAGATATGTACTGTTCATCATCCTCATCATCACTAGACACATTGAGTTCTTCGTTATCCACATCCTCTACATATCCTTCTCCTTCTTTTTCATCTTCTCCACTACCATTTTCTCCATCATTATCATGGTCAGATTGATTTTCAGAATCTTCAGTGTCCCCATGTCTATGTTCCTCTTCATCCTCCACATATCCATTTTGCAACTCTTCATCAGCCTCTACATATCCTTCTCCATTTTCATCATCCTCTCCACTATCATTTGCACTATCATTATCATGTGCAGATTGATTTTCAGATTGATCGTTGTCCCGGTGTCTATGTTCATCCTCATTATCCTGCACATCAACATTTTTCAATTCCCCATCGTCCATACAACTTCTTTTTGCCTCATTAAGCTCTGCATCATTTTGTTTTTTTTTTCCTGAATCCACAGAACAAATGATTGACGCACGAAAGTCATGTTCCTGTTCAGAAACATTGTGAAAATTTATCTGTGTTTCATTTTCATTATCTGCCTTTTCATTTTCATCACTACACATTTCCAAGGATCGGTTGTTAGATTTCAAATAGTTCCTCTGAACTCTAACGATTTCTGCCTTGTGAGGTAATGGTTGTGCAACTGAGGCACTGCAACTCAGATCCAACGCACACTCATTTTTTTCTTCAGAAGTAAAATCCGCGTCAATTGTTAGGCTAAAGTTAACTGACACATTGCCGTCTTGTGATTCACATGGATCATGTAAAGTAATGTCATCAAAGTTGTCTGCCTCAGGCATATCTATGTTTGAGGTACATAACTGAAGTAAGCCACTGTTATCGATGTAGGCCTGTGCGTGCACGGCCTGTGCTTCATCACATGGTTGTATAGGTATGGCCTGTGTCACTAGGCCTGTGTTAGCTTGTTGCTCATTACTAATTTCGGCATGACTACTACCGCTATCACAATAGTCTATAGGGACCAATGTAATTGTTACCATATCTTCCTGCGTCACAAGCTCCTGTGTCACTCCAAGATCGGAAACGGGTTCGGCGACATCACTAACATTACTTTGCCCAACAATATGTTGATCAGACGGTACCTCCTTTGTGTTGGTATGTTTTCTCTCTTGCGCTGGCCTATCTTCATCACAGCCACACCGCCGCAGCTTACAGTTCCTGGTGGGACGTATGAGCTTGGGCGGCATTGTGCTATACACACTCGTCACCACTGCGCGGAAAGAAAGGGCGTGACTGTCTTCTTCACCAGTCTGTAGTCACGTGTCCCATGACGTATGTGAATTCCCGCGGTACCAAGTTTCAGACCCGCATTGAATCTTGGGTACGCTTTCGTCAGTTACAAATATGAATTTTTGCGCCTTTCAGGTTAAAAAAAAAAATTAATGCGGGAACAGAATGTGTACATCATCATTTATACGTAACACAACAAACCGGATCCTACCAATAGGAGGATTCAGGACATTAATCTAACCAATAGAATTGTAAGATTATGAGTGACAGATCCACTAGCTAATGGTGAAATCCTAATTTTTTATAAAAGCATAAATTAATAAGAAGATTATGACATTTGGATGGGTAGCACAGTGAGAACTCCACCGACTCCAAACTTCTTATACATTATTGTGAGTACTGCTAGATACATAGATTTTTGAAGGTGAATATTATTACTTTTCTTTACTATATTGCATATTGATTTTTCTTTTATAATGAACAAATCCGATATGTATTTGAAATGATAGTTTTTTATATTCTAAGTTAATTTCATCTGTCCACATGCTGATAATAAACATTAATTCTGTATTTGTCAACTATAAGACTTGTAGATAACAAAGAAGGTAGAGAAATGTGAAGCTGAGGTGAAGGTGTTTTGTATAAGTTAATAACAGTGAATATAGAAAAAAAAGGTTTTTTTTTTATATCTAACACTTTCAAAACAATATTTATGGCTGTAATAGTACTCTCATAAACGAAAAAATTTGAACTATGTGATTTTGACGGGCTGAGAAATGGTAAATTAGCTTTCAAGAGGGATACAGTGTAGTATTCTTAGTGCTGCCATCTTGTGGTTTGAAGTAGAACTTATGTATTTGATATGTAGTTATTTAATGTGCTTGTTACAATAGATTTGCCTTGACATATTTAAAATTGATTTAAAAAAAACAGTGGGGTGGGTAAGGCAAATGAGAGCGTGGGGTAAGATGTTTACTACTCATGTCTATTTCTTAAGTGATTGGTTCTTTTTTAGCCAGTTCAGTAATGTGAGTTGAGATATCAGCCTCATCCCACTGAAACAAATCCATTTTCTGTATGGATCAGCAACAGCAGCTGTACACTTATTCCACTTATTTGTTTTCGTACAATGTACAGCACCACGGAATATGTTTGCGCTTTCTAAATAAAAAATAGATAGATAAATATTGGAAATTATCGGCAACAATTACATCACGAAATGAGTTTTGCCATCTGTACTGAACGTAAAACAAACACACATTTACATGCGTTGTGTTGCTAATGACATTTCATCCAATGAATTGATCAAACTTTTTTAATTTTTTTTTTAATAGATGCAGCATGGTTTCACGGAGCGCAATGGTCCGAAAAGCACATGGAAACGCTCGCTTGCAGTGTGAACACGTCTTAATGTTTCATGTGCTTTTCATGCCTAGCAATACTTTACATAGAAAACGCATCACATTCTGAAAAACAGCCTTTTTTTTTTTATTAAATAGGAATGCATCGCTGTAAAAAGTCAACCAGGATTATTATTTTAAACCTGTCTTGGCTTCTTTCCGCACAGCTTTCCTTGCTAGTCGGGCTGTCGAAGAGCCGCACCTGCCTCTTCTGTCCTTGTCCTCGCTACCTGGACTACCAATTGGGGCCTACTTTGCGGTATGTCTGTCGCTGCAGTGCTGTATCTTGTGAGCAGGTTAGGTGTGTGCAGATAAACTAATTGCAACCTGTCTTGGCTTCTTTCCGCACAGCTTTCCTAGCTAGTCGTGCTGTCGAAGAGCCGCACCTGCCTCTTCTGTCCTTGTCCTCGCTACCTGGACTACCAATTGGGGCCTACTTTGCGGTATGTCTGTCGCTGCAGTGCTGTATCTTGTGAGCAGGTTAGGTGTGTGCAGATAAACTAATTGCAACCTGTCTTGGCTTCTTTCCGCACAGCTTTCCTTGCTAGTCGTGCTGTCGAAGAGCCGCACCTGCCTCTTCTGTCCTTGTCCTCGCTACCTGGACTACCAATTGGGGCCTACTTTGCGGTATGTCTGTCGCTGCAGTGCTGTATCTTGTGAGCAGGTTAGGTGTGTGCAGATAAACTAATTGCAACCTGTCTTGGCTTCTTTCCGCACAGCTTTCCTAGCTAGTCGTGCTGTCGAAGAGCCGCACCTGCCTCTTCTGTCCTTGTCCTCGCTACCTGGACTACCAATTGGGGCCTACTTTGCGGTATGTCTGTCGCTGCAGTGCTGTATCTTGTGAGCAGGTTAGGTGTGTGCAGATAAACTAATTGCAACCTGTCTTGGCTTCTTTCCGCACAGCTTTCCTTGCTAGTCGTGCTGTCGAAGAGCCGCACCTGCCTCTTCTGTCCTTGTCCTCGCTA
Source organism: Hyperolius riggenbachi (assembly GCF_040937935.1). Classification (NCBI taxonomy): domain Eukaryota; kingdom Metazoa; phylum Chordata; class Amphibia; order Anura; family Hyperoliidae; genus Hyperolius; species Hyperolius riggenbachi. The sequence goes on along the minus strand of NC_090646.1, from coordinate 291,390,324 downwards.
CCTGGACTACCAATTGGGGCCTACTTTGCGGTATGTCTGTCGCTGCAGTGCTGTATCTTGTGAGCAGGTTAGGTGTGTGCAGATAAACTAATTGCAACCTGTCTTGGCTTCTTTCCGCACAGCTTTCCTAGCTAGTCGTGCTGTCGAAGAGCCGCACCTGCCTCTTCTGTCCTTGTCCTCGCTACCTGGACTACCAATTGGGGCCTACTTTGCGGTATGTCTGTCGCTGCAGTGCTGTATCTTGTGAGCAGGTTAGGTGTGTGCAGATAAACTAATTGCAACCTGTCTTGGCTTCTTTCCGCACAGCTTTCCTTGCTAGTCGGGCTGTCGAAGAGCCGCACCTGCCTCTCCTGACCTCGTGTTGTCTTCAAGGACTACATTTTCGTCCCTTCTTTGCGGTATGTCTTTCTGTGCAGTGTGTTGTCTTGAGAGCGAGTTACCTGTGTGTACAGCAACTTTTTGTAAGGGGCCTTGTCTTTTTTCCACAGGTTTACTTGCAAGTTTGGCTGTCGGAGAGCCGCACCTGCCTCTCCTGACCTCGTGTTGTCTTCAAGGACTACATTTTCGTCCCTTCTTTGCGGTATGTCTTTCTGTGCAGTGTGTTGTCTTGAGAGCGGGTTACCTGTGTGTACAGCAAATTTTTGTAACGAGCCTTTTTTTTTTTCCACAGGTTTACTTGCAAGTTTGGCTGTCGGAGAGCCGCACCTGCCTCTCCTGACCTCGTGTTGTCTTCAAGGACTACATTTTCGTCCCTTCTTTGCGGTATGTCTTTCTGTGCAGTGTGTTGTCTTGAGAGCGGGTTACCTGTGTGTACAGCAACTTTTTGTAAGGGGCCTTGTCTTTTTTCCACAGGTTTACTTGCAAGTTTGGCTATCGGAGAGCCGCACCTGCCTCTCCTGACCTCGTGTTGTCTTCAAGGACTACATTTTCGTCCCTTCTTTGCGGTATGTCTTTCTGTGCAGTGTGTTGTCTTGAGAGCGAGTTACCTGTGTGTACAGCAACTTTTTGTAAGGGGCCTTGTCTTTTTTCCACAGGTTTACTTGCAAGTTTGGCTGTCGGAGAGCCGCACCTGCCTCTCCTGACCTCGTGTTGTCTTCAAGGACTACATTTTCGTCCCTTCTTTGCGGTATGTCTTTCTGTGCAGTGTGTTGTCTTGAGAGCGGGTTACCTGTGTGTACAGCAACTTTTTGTAACGGGCCTTTTTTTTTTTCCACAGGTTTACTTGCAAGTTTGGCTGTCGGAGAGCCGCACCTGCCTCTCCTGACCTCGTGTTGTCTTCAAGGACTACATTTTCGTCCCTTCTTTGCGGTATGTCTTTCTGTGCAGTGTGTTGTCTTGAGAGCGGGTTACCTGTGTGTACAGCAAATTTTTGTAACGGGCCTTGTCTTTTTTCCACAGGTTTACTTGCAAGTTTGGCTGTCGGAGAGCCGCACCTGCCTCTCCTGACCTCGTGTTGTCTTCAAGGACTACATTTTCGTCCCTTCTTTGCGATATGTCTTTCTGTGCAGTGTGTTGTCTTGAGAGCGGGTTACCTGTGTGTACAGCAAATTTTTGTAACGGGCCTTGTCTTTTTTCCACAGGTTTACTTGCAAGTTTGGCTGTCGGAGAGCCGCACCTGCCTCTCCTGACCTCGTGTTGTCTTCAAGGACTACATTTTCGTCCCTTCTTTGCGATATGTCTTTCTGTGCAGTGTGTTGTCTTGAGAGCGGGTTACCTGTGTGTACAGCAACTTTTTGTAAGGGGCCTTGTCTTTTTTCCACAGGTTTACTTGCAAGTTTGGCTGTCGGAGAGCCGCACCTGCCTCTCCTGACCTCGTGTTGTCTTCAAGGACTACATTTTCGTCCCTTCTTTGCGGTATGTCTTTCTGTGCAGTGTGTTGTCTTGAGAGCGGGTTACCTGTGTGTACAGCAACTTTTTGTAAGGGGCCTTGTCTTTTTTCCACAGGTTTACTTGCAAGTTTGGCTGTCGGAGAGCCGCACCTGCCTCTCCTGACCTCGTGTTGTCTTCAAGGACTACATTTTCGTCCCTTCTTTGCGGTATGTCTTTCTGTGCAGTGTGTTGTCTTGAGAGCGAGTTACCTGTGTGTACAGCAACTTTTTGTAAGGGGCCTTGTCTTTTTTCCACAGGTTTACTTGCAAGTTTGGCTGTCGGAGAGCCGCACCTGCCTCTCCTGACCTCGTGTTGTCTTCAAGGACTACATTTTCGTCCCTTCTTTGCGGTATGTCTTTCTGTGCAGTGTGTTGTCTTGAGAGCGAGTTACCTGTGTGTACAGCAACTTTTTGTAAGGGGCCTTGTCTTTTTTCCACAGGTTTACTTGCAAGTTTGGCTGTCGGAGAGCCGCACCTGCCTCTCCTGACCTCGTGTTGTCTTCAAGGACTACATTTTCGTCCCTTCTTTGCGGTATGTCTTTCTGTGCAGTGTGTTGTCTTGAGAGCGGGTTACCTGTGTGTACAGCAACTATTTTTAACTGTTTTATTTTTTTTTACAGGTTTTCTGCAAGTTCTGCATTTAGTTAGCTGCAACAAAGCCACCTTCACAGTCTCATTTACTCTACACACAGCGTACCTGGCATCTCCGTTGCTCTCCTTCTTTGCGGTATGTTTATCTGTGCCGTGCTGTGTATTGTGCACATGTTAACAGTGCAAAGAGCTCTCCCTTAAGCTTCATTCAGTCTCGTCCCACCCTACCTTGTGTATACTTTGCTGACCTCTTTTGCGGTATGTATGTTACTGCCATGCTGTGTTCTGTGTTCTTGTTACCTGGGTAATGAACTATGAAGTGTAACATATGCTCTCTCTTGTCCGCACATTTCACAGGAAAGTTGGGCACTTAACCTCCACCACTGTCCTTCCTTTGAATTGGTGATTGATTTTCCAACCAGTCTACCTGATTATTTCACAGTTCTGGTAATTAGCAATGGTAAATATTTTCTCTACAATATTCAAAGTATATATTGTTTTAATTTTAAATATGAACATTTTAACAATGAGGAGGGACTTCAAGGTTTTGCAATACTACACTTTACATTTTTTGCAATGATAATAAGGTTAAAAATACTTGCAGAGTTTACAAATATACTACATACAAAAACAAAATTGACTATGCTCTGTACAACTTCGATACGCACACATCACACATACACTAAAAAAAGCCAGGGCAAACACCATCCACATAGGCAAACGCAGGAGGGGATTACAGCTACCCAGAATCCCCCTCAGACCGGTGCAGTGTCTGGGGACAGGCAGGGCCGTATCTATTAAGAGGCACCCGTGGGCCGGTGCCATGGGCGGGTCCTCGGGGGGGGGCGGGTGGCCACTGGTTCAAATAATAATACTTTTTTTTATTTTTTTTTCCCCTTATGACATTTTTTTTCTATCATTAACATTTTTTTTTGGGGGGGGGGGGGGGGAGCGCCGCTGCAGCAGCCAGAAGTTACAGTTCTTACTGTTTGCAAGCGCTTCCCCCCTGCCGCCACCATCCACAATGGTTTCCTCTGGTCACGTTCTCTGTGCTGACTGACTCTCATCGCACAGTAATGAGCCAGCCAGAGCAGGTGGAGCCACTTGCACTTACAGGGAGGGGGCGTGGCTTGACATTGAGTCTGAGACAGCAGGGCAGGCTATGAAATACATTGGCTTCCGATGCTCCGCCCCCCCCAGCCGACTAGCCGAGCCCGGGTAAAGTGACTCCTCCTCAGCTCCATTTTACATCACGCAGGAGGAGGACAGCAACACATGAGATGGTCGGGTCGGGAGTTACTCGATCGGGAGCCATGTGAAGCAGCTGCTGCAGCCCAGCCCCCAGCTACCCAGCCCAGCCAGCCAGGCAGACAGGTCACCCTCGCCCAGCCCAGGATCACAGGCAGCAGGCCCCAGCCGCCCAGGCAGCACAGCAGGCCACCACCAGACCAGGCGGTGGCATGCAGAGTTTCCCTCGCGCACCGGACTAGGTAAGATATTTGTTGTAGTCAAGTTCCTGGAAAAATCTGCTGACATTATTGCACGTATTTCTGAATTTGCTGACATTATTGCTTGTATTTCTGATCAAATCTGCTGTCATTATTGCTCAAATCTGCTGACATTATTGCTCGTATTTCTCATCAAATCTGCTGACGTTATTGCTCGTATTTCTCATCAAATCTGCTGTCGTTATTGCTCGTATTTCTCATCAAATCTGCTGTCGTTATTGCTCGTATTTCTCATCAAATCTGCTGTCGTTATTGCTCGTATTTCTCATCAAATCTGCTGTCGTTATTGCTTGTATTTCTCATCAAATCTGCTGTCGTTATTGCTCGTATTTCTCATCAAATCTGCTGTCGTTACTGCTCGTATTTCTCATCAAATCTGCTGTCGTTACTGCTCGTATTTCTCATCAAATCTGCTGTCGTTACTGCACGTATTTCTCATCAAATCTGCTGTCGTTACTGCACGTATTTCTCATCAAATCTGCTGTCGTTACTGCACGTATTTCTCATCAAATCTGCTGTCGTTACTGCTCGTATTTCTCATCAAATCTGCTGTCGTTATTGCTCGTATTTCTCATCAAATCTGCTGTCGTTATTGCTCGTATTTCTCATCAAATCTGCTGTCGTTACTGCTCGTATTTCTCATCAAATCTGCTGTCGTTACTGCACGTATTTCTCATCAAATCTGCTGTCGTTACTGCACGTATTTCTCATCAAATCTGCTGTCGTTACTGCACGTATTTCTCATCAAATCTGCTGTCGTTACTGCACGTATTTCTCATCAAATCTGCTGACGTTACTGCACGTATTTCTGATCAAATCTGCTGACGTTATTGCACGTATTTCTGATCAAATCTGCTGACATGATTGGGCAGATATGCCGACATGATTGAATATATTTTCTGGGCAAATCTGCTCACATTACGTGTATTTTCTTGAGAAAACCTGCACAATTATGTGAATTTTCTGGGGAAAGGGTCACCAACACTTGGGCCCACTGTCTTTGCGTTGCACTTTTAAAGGGAACCTGAGGTGAGAGTAATATTTTAAGCAATACCAGTTGCCTGGCTGCCGTGCTGATCCTCTGCCTCTAATTCTTTCAACCACAGACCCTGAACAAGCATGCAGCAGGTCAGGGGTTTCTGACAATATTGTCCGAACTGACCAGATTAGCTCCATGCTTGTTTCTGGCGTAATTCAGTTCACTACTGCAGCCAAATAGATCAGCAGGGCTGCCAGGCAACTAGTATTGTTTAAAGGGTCACTTAAGCCAAATAAAAAAAAATGAGTTTTACTCACCTGGAGCTTCTACCAGCCCCATGAAGCTGTCCGGTGCCCATGTAGACTCGCTCTGATGCTCCTGGCCCTGCCGGCAGCCACTTAAGGTTTCGGCGACAGGAGCCGACAGGCCGGGAACGCGAGTGATTCTTCGCATTCCTGGCCGTAATAGCGCCTTCTATGCTGTTATATGATATATGCTATATCAGCATAGAGGGCGCTATTACGGCCAGGAACGCGAAGAATCACTCGCGTTCCCGGCCTGTCGGCTCCTGTCGCCAGAACCGGAAGCAGGGCCAGGAGCATCGGAGCGAGTCTACGTGGGCCCCGGACAGCTTCAGGGGGCTGGTAGAGGCCCCAGGTGAGTAAAACTATTTTTTATTTGGCTTAAGTGTCCCTTTAAAAGGAAATAAATATGGCAGCCTCCATATCACTCTCATCTCGGGTTCACTTTAAATTAGTTAGCTTTACCCTCATCCGGGCATGGCCACGCCCATTTTTGCCGCAGTGCGGTTATAGCCACAAAAATTGGTCCAGCACCTGCATAGCACCCCCCCAAAAAAACCCTGGAGCCACCACTGACTGTACTTATACTAATTATTTATATAGCGCCAACATATTACGCAGTGCTGTACAGAGTATGTATTGTCTTGTCACTAACTGTCCCACAGTGGGGCTCACAATCTAATCCCTACCATAGTCATGTGCATGTAAGTATCGTAGTCTAGGGCCAATTTTTAGGGGAAGCCAATTAACTTATCTGTATTGTATGTTGTTGGGGTGTAAGAGGAAACCGGAGTGCCCGGAGGAAACCCAAACAGGCACAGGGAGAACATACAAACTCCTTACAGATGTTGACCTGGATGGGATTTGAACCTGGAACCCAGCGCTGCAAGGCAAGAGCGCTAACCACTACGCCACCATGCTGCCATACTACTGTACTGTATTGTACTGCCATCTTCAGCAGTACTTCAGAGTATGTAGTCATGTCACTGACTATCCTCTGAGGAGCTTACAATCTAATTCTGCCATAGTCTAATGTCCTACCATATTTGTATTTATATAGCACTGACTATCCTCTGAGGAGCTTACAATCTAATTCTGCCATAGTCTAATGTCCTACCATATTTGTATTTATATAGCACTGGCATCTTCTGCAGCACTTTGCAGAGAACAGCCATGTTCCTGACTTTTCTCAGGGGAGCTCACAATCTAATACCTACCACTATTTTGTGGGAGAGAACACTGGCTAATGTGTGGGTTTTTTTTTTTTTTTGGGGGGGGGGGGGGGACTTTTCCTACTTGCTTTTTTAGGGTCACTTTACTCATACCTGGGGAGAAAACGGCTTTGGGCTGCACTCTTACTAGGAAATTTTAATTGACCACACCCACTGTGTTATGGACACGCCCACTGCATTCTGTGGCCACGCCCATTCTTCGCCGCGGCGCGCTTTGCACGCCGCCAACATCCTCCTGGGCGCGGGGGGGGGGGGGGGGGGGGGGCGTCGTAGCTTTGGGGTGCCTAGGGGAGCCCAAACCCTAAATACAGCCCTGGGGACAGGCACAAGTTGAGACACCAGAATATGTGCAGGCATCCTTCAGCTCACAACACTGCCCCCTCTCTTTACCTGCTACAACTGACTGTAAATGTAGCAGCAGCGTGTGTACAGAGCACGCTGGAGCAGCAGTGTGTGCGCAGCAGTGTGTGTACAGAGCATTGAGCAGCAGTGTGTGTACAGAGCATGGAGCAGTTCTAGGGAACTGAACAGAGTCATGTATGAGAAGAGCCCTGTACCCTGCTGTGTGAATGCTTCACTTTCCCCTTCATTACCAATGTCAGCTGTCCTCATTATTAAATGTATCCAAAATGCTGCTGACTAATCCCATTGTCCGTCAATCCGACGACAAGTTGCATAATGTGTACCCAGCATGATGTCCTACCATATCATTATACTATATTGTGCATGGCTGACGGAGAACTTGCAGGAATCTCCACCCCCCCTTGAAAATTCTGGGTTTTCCTCTGATCCAAGCCTAAGAAGGATAAAATAAGGAAGAAAAAAAGTAATTAGGACAGCTTAGCACTTAGAAATAGTCGGGACACACTATCATTGGTTACTGCTCATTAAACAATGACATCGGAAGTAACTCACACAGATCACATCTTCATAACAATATGAAGGCATCAACAGATTGCCTATCATAGCTCTGAAAATAGGTATGCAGAAGGGCGCATGATAAAAATAGGCTGAACATCTCAAAAAACGCTGCCAACAATAAAATTTGTGGAGAACAAACATCACTGATATTATGGAATACAATACCTGTATTCAAGCACATATTGAGAATAGGGAGTTGAATTACATCACATCAATAAATACGTTTTTAGAATGCCATTGCAATAAATAATAATCAATGGAATCTATGAAGTTCTCCACTGCGATCCTATGCATTATCACTTATGAACAAACTGTAAACATTATTGACAAACTGAAGAGTTTCGAAGAGGTTTCAATTCAGATAACACTCATGGAAACTAGAAGGTGATTGGATGGGTTCCATTCTGCAACCAGCAGGCTACCTTTTTTTTTTTTTGAGTGAATGCACTTGTGGAACTTGGTACTATGAAAAAAAAGGTTAAAAATATGATAATTGATAACAAATATAGTCGTGAATTGTCTATTACTATGTTCAACAATGATATATTATGACATTATAAAGGTATAAAAAAACCTTACTTGCATAACAGTACTTACAATATTACATTAACAACAGCAAAATATTTCACAACATCAACTTACATAAGGAAAAATTGTAATGTTCGAAAATTTGTTATTTGCAGGCTGGATCTACAAACAAACCACCAATCATTAGCAACAAAGGGAAGCTGAAACTTGAGCATAACGGATTCCTTTATGTATTTGACAGAAAAAGTAAGGACGGTACCCTAAACTTTTGGCGGTGTGAGCAAAAAAATTCTGACCCTCCTTGTCTAGGACGTGTTCACACCGATGTAGCCACTGGTGCAGTGGTGAAGGTCGTAAAAGAGCACTTACATGGGGAATCTGTTGAAATGGTGGAGGTAGCCCGGGTCAGAAATGCCGTTAAGGAAAAAGCCATATCCGGTAGCGGTGGTCCTTCCACAATTATAAATTTGGCACTCCAGAATGTGGAGCCGGCAGTGTTAGCTTCACTACCGCCGAGGGATTGTTTGCGTCATATGGTCCAGTATGTTAGGAAAAGAGAAAAGGCACATCCAAGACTTCCTATGTCTCTACCTGACCTCGTCATCCCTGACTCCTACAGATCTTATACTGTGTCAGACCTAGAGACAGTGCCTTTTCTCCTTTACGATTCTGGGCCAGATGATGAACATAGGATTTTGATTTTTGGCAATAGTGCAAACGCTTCTTGGGTTCACCTTGTAAAATATTTATACGGGGACAGAACTTTTAAAGTAGCTCCTAAACTGTTCAAGCAAGTGTTTGCACTAGTGGGAAAAAGAGAAGACTATGTTCTCCCTCTGCTGTACTGCTTGCTGCCAAATAAAACTCAAGCAACTTACAAAAAAATGTTTGACGCGATCCACCAAATATGGCCTCGACTGAACCCTGAGTACTATTCCTCTGATTTTGAAGTTGCAGCCATTAACGCATTAAAAGCAGTTTTCCCCTCCTGCCGCGTTAATGGCTGTTACTTTCATTTGAAGAGGAATATTAAGTCAAAAATGGAAGATATGGGACTACATCCGAGATATATCTCTGAGCCAGAGTTTGCTATGCAGGTGCGCATGATAGCAGCTCTGGCCTTTGTCCCCCCTCCTGATCTGGAGGCAGCAATGGATGCTATTAGATTTGATTTGCACCCAGACATTCGGCCATTACTTACGTGGTTCAGTCGAGTCTATATTGGGGTCTGTGGGAGTACCTTTCGTAGACCGATCTTTCCTCCCTCCCTGTGGTCGGTATACGAACGCACTCGTACAGGCATGGATCGTACAAACAACTACGTGGAAGCAGCTCATCGTCGCCTGCGTTCGGAGCTAGGATTTGAGCACCCTACCATATGGTATTTCATTGACGGCATCAGAAAAATCCAAAAAGGGAGAGACCTATTGTACCAACAATTTCTGAGGGGAGACAGAGGCACTGAAAAGCGAACACTGTACCGGAATTGGGACGAGAAATTGAAGAAAATTGTTGATGAATACCAACAAAAGACTTTCACTGAATACTTAAGAGGGGCGGCTGCAAGCATTAAATTGGATTAAAATAATGGTCCTCATTCAATTTCTTATCTGAATTCAGGTACTGCTTGTAATTCTACAAGTGCATGAACACAGCACTACATTGGACCTATACGTGAATAGCTGAAAAACGGCTAAAGCTGGACTTCTTTCAATTGAAACTGTAATGGAGCAGCCTTGAAAGATGGTTGTATTACAACTACATAAATGTACCCTTAGGCCAGTGCACAAGCACATTACAACTCTCTGCTGATACCTTGCCAGGTAGCTGTGTCATCTCCCCTGTTGTGGCCTGTGCAGTTTAGCTGTTCCTGCACTTTATGATTTTGCAAATCAATGTTAATCAACGTACAATAGCCTCTTAGGCCTGTGCACAAGCACATTGCAAATCTCTGCTGATACCTTGCCAGGTAGCTGTGTCATCTCCCCTGTTGTGGCCTGTGCAGTTTAGCTGTTCCTGCACTTTATGATTTTGCAAATCAATGTTAATCAACGTACAATAGCCTCTTAGGCCTGTGCACAAGCACATTGCAAATCTCTGCTGATACCTTGCCAGGTAGCTGTGTCATCTCCCCTGTGGTGGCCTGTACAGTTTAGCTGTTCCTGCAAAGCTTTATGATTTTGCAAATCAATGTTAAGCAACGTCCAATAGCCTCTTAGGCCAGTGCACAAGCACATTGCAACTCTCTGCTGATACCTTGCCAGGTAGCTGTGTCATCTCCCCTGTTGTGGCCTGTGCAGTTTAGCTGTTCCTGCAAAGCTTTATGATTTTGCAAATCAATGTTAAGCAACGTCCAATAGCCTCTTAGGCCAGTGCACAAGCACATTGCAACTCTCTGCTGATACCTTGCCAGGTAGCTGTGTCATCTCCCCTGTTGTGGCCTGTGCAGTTTAGCTGTTCCTGCACTTTATGATTTTCCAAATCAATGTTAACCAACATACAATAGCATCTTAGGCCAGTGCACAAGCAAATAGCAACTCTCTCCTGATACCTTGCCAGGTAGCTGTGTCATCTCCCCTGTTGTGGACTGTACAGTTTAGCTGTTCCTGCAAAGCGTTATAATTTTACAAATCAATGTTAAGCAACGTACAATAGCCTCTTAGGCCAGTGCACAAGCACATTGCAACTCTCTGCTGATACCTTGCCAGGTAGCTGTGTCATCTACCCTGTTGTGGCCTGTACAGTTTAGCTGTTCCTGCAAAATTTTATAATTTAGCAAATCAATGTTAAGCAACGTACAATAGCCTCTTAGGCCGGTGCTCAAGCACACAGCAACTCTCTGCTGATACCTTGCCAGGTAGCTGTGTCAATTTCCCTCTTGTGGCCTGTACAGTTTAGCTGTTCCTGCAAAGCTTTATGCTTTTCCAAATCAATGTTAACCAACATACAATAGCATCTTAGGCCAGTGCACAAGCACATAGCAACTCTCTGCTGATAACTTGCCAGATAGCTGTGTCATCTCCCCTGTTGTGGCCTGTACAGTTTAGCTATTCCTGCAAAGCGTTATGATTTTCCAAATCAATGTTCAGCAACGTACAATAGCCTCTTAGGCCAGTGCTCAAGCACATAGCAACTCTCTGCTGATACCTTGCCAGATAGCTGTGTCAATTTCCCTCTTGTGGCCTGTACAGTTTAGCTGTTCCTGCAAAGCGTTATGATTTTCCAAATCAATGTTAAAGAACATACAATAGCCTCTTAGGCCAGTGCACAAGCACATTGCAACACTCTGCTGATACCTTGCCAGATAACTGTGTCAATTTCCCTGTTGGGGCCTGTACAGTTTAGCTGTTCCTGCAAAGCGTTTTGATTTTCCAAATCAATGTTAACAAACATACAATAGCCTCTTAGGCCTGTGCACAAGC